>NW_019385215.1:69665-185881 GCF_000671375.1 Centruroides sculpturatus
TAAGGACGACGTGAAGAAAACTCGGAAAACAACACTTGGCGACGTGTGAACCCACGACAAGACCTGTGTTCAGAGATTTGATCACTGGTGGACTCACGATTCATTTATAATAGTGAACCAATGAATAGCTATAAACACTGTAATTATCTCAAATGTTGTAGCTGTTAACTGTAAATAGACAAAAAACAATTTTCGTTGTTTTTCAAACAATAAAAATCGTTTCTACATATATCTTTTACATAAAACGGGATTTCCCGATAAGAGTAAACTGTCATAATTTTTGTATCGTGTAAAATATCGTTATTTACAGGTAATAAGTAGAATTAATTCGATATTTTCTTCGTGTATTGAAGTGAGCGGCATTTTGAAAAAAATAATAATAATTGTGTCTTAGAAAGAACATTTAAAAAATGCGTGTAAAGGGAAAAATGAAGATGGACTCAATTATATGTATAGTCCGAATAGAAATGTAATTTTTCTATATGTGAATTCGTCCTGGCCATTACTAGAGGTCTTTTTTAACTCATTTTTAACACAAATGAGTTAAAGAATCAGCCAGAGTTACGACAAAATATTGCTTTTTCCACCCAATTCATCGAATGTAAACGTGCACGCTCGTGTATGGCAATATCTTAACTGTGTAGTAATGCGCTACACAACACTCGGTTCCGACAAAATGTTTGTGTATTTTTATAAATCGTTTTAAAATTTCCCTATCGATCGATGAGTGACGGCTTTTTCTTTAATAAATAGATTGCTCGTATTATATATACAAATTTACTTTTTTATATTTTAGTGTACACTAATGTCTACATATTATTGAATGTGTTTAATGTGTACGTAGAGTACTATACAAAAAATATATTACAATAGCATTAAACACATTTCAACTGTCATATTACGATCTATTTCGTATGTTATACACATCCGAATAACTGAAATTATTATTACAATTGTATACAAGTAAGTGTCTATTTCTGTTTGTTTATATTTCGTGTAATAAATTTAAAAATTCTTCGGATATACTTTGTAATAAATTTAACAATAAACACTTGAAAGGCACATTAATTTATTGTTTGAAAAACGCAACACAAAAGCTAACGACTTTTAGTAGCAATCAAGATAATTATTTTTAAGAATATTAATAGTAAACCTAAGATATAATATTTTCATAGAGAAAAACATAGTCACATTCATTATTCCTTTGTTTAAACGAAATATTCACGAAGGCGAACAGATTTCTGTTTGACTATTCCAATGGCCACTTTCTTGCTTTCTTCCCTTTTAGACAGGAGCATTTTAATGACGTCTTCCCGAAGGGCCACCTTGTTAATTCTTCATTTTACTTTTTTTTTTCTTTNATATATGCTTTCCACCTTAAATTAACAGTATTTTGCTTCTGTAGGCCTATATCATATTTTTTTTTAACAATAGAGTCATTCCGATTATTTATTAACTGCTTTCAGAGAAAACATTTGAAGTATAACGTGTCTTCTAATTTATATATAATTAATCGGGGACTTTCTCTTGTAAAATCTTTATACTTGTGTTGACTTTTATCTATCTAGTTCCGTAGTCGAGATTAAGGAAAAACAGACAGACAAAAGCACGACAGTAGGTCTACAATTTTTAAAAATTGCAGTTCAAAAATACAGCAACGAGTTGCGTAACTTTCCCGGTAACAACAATTCAAATTGCGCGTGGCGCCATCTGTTGCGATATTTAAAAAAATTTTTAAAGTTATTAATAATGATGAAAGGGCAAAAAGTTTATTTTTAGGGGTAGAGACGAATTTAATAAAAACTTGTAAATGCTAATAACGAGTAAAATCTTAATGTCCGCTGCTATTGGAGTTACGACACACGACGCTTGTATATCTTTCGTTTAACCACTAAAATTTACTATTATTAATCTTCTATATACAAAAATTTCCAATAAAGTTCTAGGAATTTTCGAAAAAAAGCAGAGATTAAAAATAATCGGACAAAATTGTCGTTCCCACACACATTCATACACAGTAAAAACCCCCGAAATTTGTTTGCATTTCTCGAGTTTTACGGGTCTCCGAGTCCAAAAATATAAAAATTTAAGGGGAACTTTTTTGACCAATTGCCGTACTTTCACTGTTATATTTAATAGCAGGAAACGACAAAAATAAAAGCAAGAAGTGGAACAGAAATAAAAATTGAAAGAAGAGCAAAAGAAATCAGAAAAAGTAGAAGTAGAAGACAAATACGAGAAATAACGGAACAAAGTGAAAGAACAGAAAGATGATGATTTTTTTAGACAAAACTTCGCTTTAACTGTAATCATTTTCAGACTGATGCCATTAGAGGTAATTTCGTATTTTTGACAGGAAGAAACAAAACTAATAATAAAATATAAAATGATATTCATGTTTAATGTAGATATCATTAAAATATTCTTATTCGTATGGAATTGAAAACGGACTTTACGAAGAAACTGCATCTATAAATACTGCAAAGTAATGAGCAATGTTAAAAGCTTCAATGCCAAATGTCATCAAACAATCCATTAAATATCTCTATGCTGAAGAGATATTTACCAAACCATTAAATTGATTAGAAGAAAATGAACTTTTGCATAACAACTGTTGATTAAAATTGTTTCTGGAAGAAAGAATTTCCATATTAAATATAACTTAAAGGCATGTTTTAAGTGTAATAAAGATAAAGAAAGTAAAATTTTTAATTAAAAGTGCATAAGAGTTTCATTAAGTTGTGTATTTAGAGTAAGTGCTCTGGTAAACAGAGCACTTACTCTAAATACACAACTTACACTAAGTAAACAAAGCACTTACACTAAGTAAGAGAAAATAAATATGCCTCCAAGTTTTCAAACAAAATCAATATTACACCATAGCAACGCAAAACGAAAAACGGACTTTCATTGTCAGGTGTTTGCTACAATGTTTCAGATAAATATAGAATTTCGAAGATAAAAAATAATTCGGATTACTCAAAGAAGAAATGCTGTCACTTCGAGAGAAACAACGTTGTATTGGGTATATATTAGCTCCTGTATTTAATTCTGCTAAAGTATTTGGGCTGTACTTTTGGAAACCTTGTCCATGCATGGAAGAGGAAACAAGGGCAAAGACTCATTTTCGATCGACTTTATTTAAGGCATATTGTTCTTTCATAGAAATATTTCTATGGGCAATGGCCTTGCTTTCTTCAATAAGATTACAAAATATGAATATCTATTTTTTAAGAGTTGTCAAAATATTCGGAGTTTATGCATTGGAAGCTTCAGTAGTGTATACATTGTTGGCGATATATACTGCTGGGCAGTTCAGTATTCTGAAAAGGAAGAAAATTGATTGTCACTGCGTATTGAGCAGTTATCGAGGGGAATCGAAAATATTCAATCGTATAGAAGGCTATACAATGTGTTTCTTATCTTTTTTATTTATCGTGTTTATTATGATTACCGTGGTGTCCGGAATTTCGTTTTTTGCGGAAATAAAGAGACAAAATGGAAGTGATACAGAAGCATTTCTTGTATCTTTCATTTATTCTGCGTATCATATTTATTTCGCTGGCCAGATCATTTCTCTTGTCTTAGCATTTGGGGCAATTTGCTTTATTTTGCAGAAAAGATACTTGAAGATGTCAGAAGAGATAAATGAAATTAATATTGAGAACCATTTCCTACAAGAAATACTGCAAAAACACGTGGAACTTTGGGGATATTTAACAACGATTAACGAACAATGGGACATTTTCTTACCCTTCGTTTACACGAGTTTACTTCACTTTACGTCTTTTATCTGGTATGCAATTATATTCATTAAATTACAATCGATATTAACAATTACTTTTACATTAACGTCGTTATTTCTTCTGTTCGGACTGATATTTGTTTCTTGGGGACTTTCTAATTTAACATCGCTGGTAAGTATTTGCATTTCTAAGGTAATTGACGAATGTATATAAATGTTTCGTTTTAATATTATGGGATAATATTTTATCAGAAATATTTTCAAGAGTTGCTCGTTTAGCATCAGTATTTCACTTCTGAGAATCAGAAGTTCTGTCCGAATCATTAAGAAAAGCCGGTTTTTCATTATTTTTAAGTTGCTGAGTATAGCTGGCCTTATTCAGGATTTTTAATGAAAGAGAGATTAGTTAGGTTTAATTGGGACAGGCTAGTAAAAACAATAGTTCTAGTAACTAAAATGTACATTTTAATTACTAAAATTTCCGAATTCACAATAATGAAACTGCAAAACACACAAACCAAAAATTTATGGGGTTAAAATTAACAGAGGGAGAATGACGTGTTTATCCCTAATGCTTAACATTGTACAGTAGATTTTTCCACTTTAACGTGCCTGAACCATTAAAATTTTCTGAAAACTTTTCAACGGCATCATCTACAAAAGAAGAGCGTTAATTTGATACCGGGTAAAGGATAAGTGATTTACGTCGAAAAATTCTTTAAAATTTTAACCAACTGGGAAATATGTAGTTTTTTTCAGTCTAAAACATACGCTTTCGGCTGCGGGGTTATTTGAAATATCGTGTTTATTAAAGGCGTGTACAGTCCGTCTCAAAGCTGAAGGCTAGTTTAGTGCGACCCTTCTTCGAGATTCTTTCTGAAATGTTACGTGCTGCAGTCGATAACGTGGTTTTACAATTGTAAAGTGGTCGTCATAGAAGTATCCTACATTGAGCCCATGCTGTAAATGCGTAAAATGTCATTTTATTCTTTTAATAAAATTTTGTCCGCTGTTCTTATAATCGTTATTAATACAGCGTCATAATTTCTCTCGGTGGTGAAAATTTCAATTAATTTTTTCCATTGTAAGTTTCTTCCGTACGTACAATGCATAAGTTCAGTAATCTTGTGCATTGTATGTATATCGAGTTTCGTTCGATTCGGTTCAGTTGGGTCGACTGTATGCGTGTCTGATTACTATCACTTTAATTCTGAACAGTTTGTATATTGCTACAATTACAGTTATTTATTATAATTTTTTCAGATGTACGATAATTTCATTAGCATCGAAAAAGTTTCTTCTGCAAATCTACCATTGACATTCAAATTTAAGGTAAGTTGTTGAATTATTGGAATGATACGCAGAGTGCAATGTAAATATTGTTAGCAAAGAAAGTTTTCTGTTGACAAATTTGACTGGTATGAGAGATTGACTGCCAGAGAATAACTTCGTCAGCTACATCTTTGTGAAATATGAAATAACATCCATTTATTCGGAAATACTGCATCATGCCATCACTGTCGTTGTTGCTTGACTAAATTGTTTTATACGCTAATGCGAAGGATATGCCAAATACTTATTCTTTAGTAAACACATTGAAAATTATTTTCATTGTTTGCGTGCTTATTCATTATTATTGTATGTCAACACTATCTACCGGTAGTTTTTTGAACTAAATTTTACTTCTGTCGACAAAAGAACCTAACATGCTGACTGTTCTTACCCTGCAAACTTCATTTCGTTCCGATAATTCTTATAATAATTATTTCAAATGTTGTAGCAAATTATAGAAAAAAGTTATTTTAATTGCTTGAAAAATTATCGAACAATTAATGTATTTCTTATAATATTTCTGTTGTGAGGGAATAATCTTTGTGTTTGAAAAACCAGTGTCTTTGAAATAACTTGAAAATACGTAATTTTTAACGAAGAATTCTCTGTAATTAAACAATATATATAGAATTTAATTATAAGAAACTGATTAAGTTATTGTAATTTTTTATTTAAAAGATAAACGACTTTATGAAGAGATTTGGCAAGATTCCTCTCGGCATATCCATTGGCGGATTCTTCTACATAAAACGGGATTTTCCGATAAGAGTAAATTGTCATTTGTTTCTAATCGTTCTAATCGCGTAAATATACGACAGGTATAAATGTTATTAACAAATTGTTTTTGATTTCAGGTAATCAGTTCTCTTTATTCGATATTTTCTTCGTGTATTGAAGTGAGCGGAATTTTGAAGAAAGAGAAACATTGCACCGTCAAACATGGAAAGAACATGTTTCGTTTTCGCAGTTAAAAAACTAATTCGCATTTCGAAGTAATTTAAGCAATTGTTATCCAGAAAAGAAATAATGACTAATTTTTTCGGACTGTAAGGAAGTGTTACTAACAAATTTTATGGAGCATCAGACACCGTTAGTTTACAGGTGTACCGTGAAACTCGAAGAACAGCAAACTCAATGTTTCGGCGAAAAGATGATAGGTAGCCCACCAGTAGCCAAGGGGTTCCCTTTCTTAAACACGGGAGTTCGGTGGATGGTTCGCGCCTCACAAGTACGAGCTGGCCACGTAGAGTTTTCCGGGTTTTCTCCACGTCTGTAATGCCTGAATAGGGGCCAGTTATTTTTAAAAGACCTCCCGGAAGGCATAATTCTTTGCGTATAAACAGTGGTAAGTTGTGACATCACATCGTACGTCACAATTTATCACTGGGCACAATTTTTTAATACCTCTCACCCAACATAAAAAGACAAGACAAAGTGATACCGGTAGATGTTTTCACGTTTGTGTTTGCCTCGTGCGCTTTACTTTGACCACCCGTAAACCTATTAGAATTTGTTAGCCTTGTATATTATTATTGTGTTACCATTAAATAATGTGTTAGAATACCTTAAATTAAAATAATTAGGCCAAATATATTAAACGTTATTAGGAAGAAATGTACCCATTATCATCAAGTTTAATAATACTTGATAATTTGAATGAATTGTATACATTTTGAACTAAAGAAATGTGTTTGTAAGCCTGTTTACATACTTGAATATGTCTGATATAGCAAATTTGTTACGTTTGGTTCTTCAGATATTCTACTTTTGATGTTATTCCACACAGTTATTTATTGTGAAATCGTCATAATGCCGGACTGCACTTTTTAATTAATAGTTTACTTCTCACTGTACATCTTACTTTTTTTAACAATAAAGTCATTCCGGTTATTCATTAACTGCTTTCAGAAAAACTTTTGAACTAAAATAAGATATTCCATCTTTTTGCCTATAAGGTGTATTTAAAACACTATAAAAGTTATTTGTAAAGGATAATTCGACTAAATTCTTTACATATATATTTAGGTACTCCTTATTTAATATTCCTTTAATAAAAATAAGTCTGATAAAAGAATACATTCATTTTATATCCAAACGATGAATATATTCGATACGATGAATGCATTTTTTGTTTAATAATCTGTTGATCAACATGTCTGTGCTCTTAGTGCTATAATTTATTTGTTCAATGCCGTGTTTCGATGCTTTCATTAATGTGTTTGTATTCTTTTCTTAAATGTGTAGATCTTGATAGTTGTATAACATTTTTTGTCATAGAAGAGGTAATAAATAAATTAATAACCGGCTATTAAATACATACCACTGATTCAGTTTTAAAAATTATATCACCCGGGTACTGACTATGAAAATTTAATTAATGAATTTAAAATTTACATAAAGAAAACTTAAATTTCAAAATAATTTATGCAATAAAGTTATTAATGGATACAAGAGCAATTATTCAGAGTCACATAGTCACAATGCCTTTTTGTGAAAATACTCTCAAGTTTAGTATTGTGTTGCTCCTATACATGATGCATTTTCTGTTAATAACGAAGTCATGCAGGTTAACTATTTAATCGCCTTCAATAATATATACCATTTTAGGATACATTTATTTCTTTATGCTTGGACATCGTTCTCTGCGAAATCTTCGCCTTCTGCTTCTCTGCTTAGATATAAAATACAGATTTAAAAATATTAAATATTCAATTTGCTTTTATTTAAACCAGGGGTCGCCAAATTGGTCGATGCAACATCATTGGGGGTCGATGCGGCTAGGGGGTCACAACGTTTTTTTTGCTCATACACATACACTTGTAATAAAACTTTACGGTGGGGGGTCAATGTGAGGGTTTGGAAAGTGGTTGGGGGTCGACGGTTANTTATTTTTAAAAGACCTCCCGGAAGGCATAATTCTTTGCGTATAAACAGTGGTAAGTTGTGACATCACATCGTACGTCACAATTTATCACTGGGCACAATTTTTTAATACCTCTCACCCAACATAAAAAGACAAGACAAAGTGATACCGGTAGATGTTTTCACGTTTGTGTTTGCCTCGTGCGCTTTACTTTGACCACCCGTAAACCTATTAGAATTTGTTAGCCTTGTATATTATTATTGCGTTACCATTAAATAATGTGTTAGAATACCTTAAATTAAAATAATTAGGCCAAATATATTAAACGTTATTAGGAAGAAATGTACCCATTATCATCAAGTTTAATAATACTTGATAATTTGAATGAATTGTATACATTTTGAACTAAAGAAATGTGTTTGTAAGCCTGTTTACATACTTGAATATGTCTGATATAGCAAATTTGTTACGTTTGGTTCTTCAGATATTCTACTTTTGATGTTATTCCACACAGTTATTTATTGTGAAATCGTCATAATGCCGGACTGCACTTTTTAATTAATAGTTTACTTCTCACTGTACATCTTACTTTTTTTAACAATAAAGTCATTCCGGTTATTCATTAACTGCTTTCAGAAAAACTTTTGAACTAAAATAAGATATTCCATCTTTTTGCCTATAAGGTGTATTTAAAACACTATAAAAGTTATTTGTAAAGGATAATTCGACTAAATTCTTTACATATATATTTAGGTACTCCTTATTTAATATTCCTTTAATAAAAATAAGTCTGATGGAAGAATACATTAATTTAATATCCAAACTGATTATTCGATACGATGAATGCATTTTTTCCTTTAATAATCTGTTGATGAACACGTCTGTGCTTTTAATGGTATAATTTATTTGTTTATGCCGTGTTTTGATGCTTTAATTAATGTGTTTGTATTCTTTTCTTAAATGTTTAAACCTTGATAATTCTATAAAATTTTTTGTCATAGAAGAGGTAATAAATAAATTAATAATCGGCTATTAAATACATACCACTGATTCAGTTTTGTAAATTATGTCAGCCGGGTACTGATTAAAGAAATTTAAGTAATAACTTTAAAATGTTAATAGAATAAAAAAATTAAATTTTAAAATAATTTTTGCAATGAAGTTATTAATGGATACAAGACCAATTATTCAGTGTCACATAGTCACAATGCCTTTTTGTCAAAATACTCTAAAGTTTAGTAGTGTGTTGCTCCTATACATCATGCATTTCCTGTTAACAATGAAGTCATACATATCATCTATTTAATCGCTTTCAATAATATCAACAATTTTAGGATAAATTTATTTCTTTCTGCTTGGACATCGTTCTCTGCGTAATGTTCGCCTTCTGCTTCTCTGCTTAAATCTTTTTCTTTGTTTACTTCTTTTCTTGCTTCTGTTTGTTTCGATCCTTCTTCTCTTTGATCACCCCGTTCTTCTAGAACCGCTTCGTTTTAAGTTACTCGAAGAAGAATAGAATGCCTTTCCACTCTTTTCGGATGATTTTCGCCATTGGCACACACATTCAACTTCCTGAAGATCCACGTCTATTGCAAAAGAGCTGTGACTTCGTTCTCTACTTCTATTACTTGAAGAATCGTTCGATATGATCTTCCTCGGAATTCATGAAGTAGAATAACGGAATTCGAATGTCTCGAACGACATCTATAACGATGCGTTGTGTTAATTTAAAATTAAAATTTAAACGCATTTAATAACTTGTGCAATTTGAATATTTAAAAATTATGAATTTATTAAAACAAATTATACACTGGACGACAAAAAAAATAACGCACCATGAAGGACTTGTTGGATTTGAATAAAAATTGATATGTTGCATCATCTTATCTAGCTATGTAAATGATTAGCTTTTGAGAGTAGGTTCTTGTGTTATATCGCCACCAGAGGGGAAAAAATGTTTCCGCTGCCTGGTATAAAGGTGCACGCTGTGACGACTTGTGCATATTTTCTGCGCTTTTATTCATGGTTTTGACTTCATTGAGTGACAGACATGCCTCTACGANAGCATTAATCAGCTGATTGATAGAGTGGGAAGAGCATGCAACTGTGGGCATGCAGATGAAGTATACACAAAAAGTAACCATCTCTGTAGAAAAGAAATGAACTCTTCCTGCGTAAAGGTCGTACATAACACAAGTTTGTAGTGATCTGTTGTTATATAGTACACGTGTAAAATAAAATTTTTAAAATGTTAAAATGTAAGCGCCTTTCTTTTGAAGATTTTTGGCGATAAAGTGAAATATAGGGACATACATGTCCATTTATATATATAGATATATAGCTATAGATAAATTATATATTTAGTACTACAAATATTGTAAAATAAACTATTATAATTTATTTATTTAGTATTGAATACAGGTTAAAAATATTAAATATTTAATTTGCTTTTATTTAAACTGTCCTTACTCCTTAGTTATGCCGTGTATTACGTAACAAACGTAGATATTTAAATAAAGACGCACAATGTTTTTTAAAAGAAGAGAGATGATGCCAATTATTGAGGATTTCCACGTAAATAATAGAAAATAGTTACATTGAAAAATTAACAATTGATGAGAATTAAAGAGCAACGAATAAAAACCAAACGTGTTAGGCGACGCCTTATATCAGTGTTGATATTAAAACACTTTGGACGTAAATCGTAATCGAATTGGAATTAGAATCTCTCACTATATGAAATATATTAATTATTTTTGTTTCGAAGATAAAAATCATCGACAAACATGCGGCACATTTAATATTGTTTATATTCTACAGTCATTGATGATATAAACAATATTTCTTGATTTATATGGAATTAATGCACTTTTTAGACTGCAATTTGTAAAAATTGTACACCTATAAATTCCACTGTCGTATGTCCTTCCTTAATCTTCTAGAGAAAAAAGATAGATACGTGAAACTGCAAAAACAGGGTTGAAAAGCATAATGACAGAAGGTCCCAATTAACTTATATGAACTTCCAGTTTATAACGGAAATCACGTTATTCCCATTGAAACAATTTTTTCTAAACGGATGTAGATAGATGACCGGCACGAATCAATTGTTAGCAGGAAAATAATGATCTACACAATCATGACGAAAAAATAAAATCAACACCGAAATGTTAAATTAAACTGAATTATAAATAGATAATTAATAGCTAAAGCCCGGAATTATAACGTTGTCAAAATTATTAACGTCCCGACACTGCCGATACCGATATCGGTATCGATACTTGTCCTCCGGTATTAGATGTAATATCGTTACAATTTTCACAGGCAGGTAAAGTTCGGCAAAATTGGATTTTGTAGCAAAACAAGGAAACGAAATGGAATTTTATACTACTTTCTGTTAAGATAAACTTATATAAAAATACCAGAAATTATTTATTATGACATGTTTACTCTGCCGGGCTAGAGTTTTTATTTAAAAGATTAACGATTTTATGAAGAGATTTGGATAGATTCCTTTGGGCATATCCATTGGCGGATTCATCTATATAAAACGGGATTTCCCAATAAGAGTAAATTGTCTTTTTTTCTAATCGGATAAATATACGTCAGGCATGAATGATATTAATAAAATGTCTTTATTTTCAGATATTTAGTGCTCTTCATTCGATATTATTGTAAACTCAAGCATGAGTATACAAGATTCCGATAGTTACTGAAGAGCTTAGTTTAAACACGGCGTATGTTTTACTGAGTAATTGAGTAAAATTTAAAAAGTAGATTCGAGCAACACGAATAAAACGTAAGAAAAAAGAAAGAAAACACGGTTTTATAAGCACGGTTTTATGGTGTTAAAAAGGCCCTCTTAATGCATTTAAAACATAAATAAATTATATATATATACTCATAATTCATTGATACTCTTATTTTTAAAACACAGATTTTTTTAATTAGATGAAGATAGACAGTTTTGCCCAATGGATATAGTTGAAAATTCTATATATTTTCTTGGTTTAAGAACTCCATGTATTACAGACATGCTTCAAAATTCAACATTTTACCGTTATTCATCTAGAGAAAATTCCACGACATTTGATATACTTCTTCGCAGAATAAAACAAAACATAAAAAATATTGGAAAGAACAATTTTATAATGTCTGAAAATATAGACGGTCACAGAGGAGAGGAAGACGTAGATTCTTTGCTTAAATTTATAAATTTCTCCGGTCATACGGTTAAAACTAAACAAACCAACGGAACAACTGCTGATAAGATTTGCAGCTTAGCAGGTAAACATTCAATGGATAACGAAGTTTGTAGAAAGAAAGAAGGCCATCCCAGTAAATACAAAATGAAAACTTCTAAGAATTGTAATAAAAAAAATCAAATCTTAAAGAATCCAAGAAGAAAACTAAAATTCGTTATGATAACAGAACACAAGAGAATACAACAGAAAAATTCGTACAGGTAGTATCAATGCCTGAAGAAGGTGGATCTAATCAGCATTTTACAGTTTCAAAGAGTAATCATGCTACAGAAAGTAGAATCTCACCTGAAAATTGCGAATTTCCTGGACAAGAAAAGTTAGAAGACAATGAATTTAGAGTTGTATTGAAAAAGCATTGTAAGCGTTATCCATTAAAGAAAACGAATGCAAACAGATATTATAATGGTACTTCAGCTGCAGCATATAAGAACAGAAATCAACATCGCAGTCATTATGCAAGACCTAAAGAAACTAGTGTTGTTTCATCATCTGTAGATGATCTCGATTTACATTATGCTCATTGTTCGTCCGTTAGTGGATGTTTATCTTTTCGAACATGCTCGAATCCCGATTCGTCATTGCAACTATCATATGCTGATATTACTGGTAAGTCTATTGCTCCAGCTTCAAAAGTGTATTGTAGCAATTTATATAGAGGAATATTTTATTCGAGCATCGATAAGAATAAACATGCAGTTACTTTCTTACACGAAAATTCAGAAAATGATAAGAATCAATTTGTAAATCATAAAGAACCATTAGAAGTAGTTCCATCAAAATCTAAAATTGATTATGACAATTGTAAATTATCTGTTAATATGCAACCAGAAGTGATTTCAAATCACGAACAATGCATAAATTTCGATACATCATCGGGTTTAAAAATAGACGATTCAATGTTAAAAACCGATGAAAATCTGCCATTTACAATATAGATATAGACAATACACTCTATTCAAAATCGAAATTAATTGTCAATAATCCTGAAAATAATAATTGTCACGCAGAAAAATCATGTATTCGTGAAAGAAAAAAGAATGCACCAGTCATTATAATGGATAATTATCTGCCAACAAAAAAAATTTGTGATGTCAGTTTTGGCATAGACTCGGATGAATTATTACACGTTATTAATGGTAAATGTACCAAAGAACAAGCTAAACAAGATATCAATCTTTATATCTCTTCTGTCAAATCACAAGAGAATAAACGTGAGAAATCATTAGAATTTTCATCTTCTTCAGTAACAGGTACTATTGAAGAAATTGAGAAAGATAATGGGCAGAAATCTGATAGGTACTCCAGCTCATCGTCAATTGTATCTTTATTTAATGATACTCTTGAAAAGGATAAAAATATTGCATGTACCCCTGAGAGTAAGCTAGTGTTATTGAAATCTGGACAGCTTCTACATTGGAAAGACGTTGACACAGATAAAGAAAGTTTTAATTTTCATCACATTGTTCAATTTCTGAAAAAATGTGAGTAAAATTTATTTTAATTACTATTGTATCCAGTAAATGAATTATAGCTTTATTGGTGTATACAGGGTGGCCATAATTAGTTTACTTATTCTGTAACCAGTAAGCAGATTGGCATCAAATTTTGTGAACAGACTATGCAAAAATTGATTTAAAAACATTCGCTTTACAGAATAAATACATAAAACAAAAGAACAAAAACAGCCACGGATAAAAGCACGGTAACGCTTTTATTCGTGGCGCAAGGAACACACCTTCTGCTGTTTACTGAACTAAGGAAAGTTGATCAATATGTGCATCATTGTTCAGATGTAAAATTTGAAGGTGATGAACAGACAATTAATAGTTGACTCTATTCGTAATTGTCTTAAAATAACAGATTGAAATGTTACTTTAGAGTTGATCTTCGGTTTTCATTTTTTACAGTGTTTTGTTTCGTATACTTTCTTGTAAAGTTTCATCTATCAGAACTTTCTAATTTAACTGTTTTTTGCTTCGTAGCACGCATAGTCCATGTACAAATTTTGGTGTCAAACCAGTTATTGTTTACAGGTACACAGTGTTCTGAACAAGAAAACTTTAATTATAACAACTCTATATTTACTAATTATCTTTAATTTATATTATTCAATGCGAATTCTTGGCATGAAACTGAGTGTAATTGATAATGTCAATTGATGAGGGGTGATACTTCTGCAGAAATTACTTTTGTTTCCCCAAGTGGGAAATCCATAGTGGATTATATTATTTGTTTAGAAGAAATGATAAATTGTTGTAATTATTTAAACGTTCTGGACAACGACCTTGCAGATCACTTTCCAGTTCAGTTGGAGTTAATAAAATATCAAAAAATAAGTAATAAGCCATATAATTGTGAACAGAGATACCCTATTAATCTGGAATTAAGACCGTCATATAATAAACGAAAATTGTTAAATGAGTTTGATTAAATGATTGAGGAGATGTTAACCTTGAAAAAAGAAAATAATCCAATAGAATATTACCTATTACCTGAATATTATAACTAAACTAGAGGAATATAGATACAAGAATTGTACACAACAAAATAGAAAAATATTTAAATGTGAATTGTATAATAGCACGTGTTATGACTACAAAATTAAAAAACAAAAGAGTTTACAAGTCTTTAGTAGAACAAACACCAGTAAAGCACTAATGAATTATCTAAAGTATAAAAAAATGTATAATAGTTTAATCAAAGCTAAGAAAAAATTATTCTTTTCAAAAATCAGCAAGAAATTATTAGAAGCTAAAGATTCGAGAGTCTTCTGGAAAATAATTAATAATTTTCGTAAAAGAAAGCCACGGTGGGATATACAAACTAAAGTAAAATATAATGATTGGCTTAAATACTACAATAAATTCTCAGAAAATTATCAGAAAAATGTCTGTAAAAAATATTTGGGAACCAAGATAAGACCAGAAATGCAGCAGGACGAGATAATTAAGATAGAAGAAATACAGGACTGTATCAAAAAACTTAAAGACAAATCAACACCGGGATCGGATACAATACGTAATTCACTCATTAAAATGTTACCAACAAAATTTATTCGATATTTAAGTAGACAATTTAACCTATTTTATAGTAATAGTATAATACCATCCAAATGGAACGATATAATTTTCACTATGATATTGAAACAAGGGAATAAACAGGAACCAACCAATTACAGACCAATAGCCCTTCTGTCTTGTCTACGGAAAATATTTACTACAATATTAGCTAATAAATTTAATTACTGGACAGCGGCGAATAATTATAGAAATAGTACGCAATTTGCATTTGTAGAAGGGGGTGGTACTCAAACAGCCCTCTTTGTCTTGCTGTCATTAATTCAATTTCAGTTTCTTAAAAAAAGACATAAAGTGTTCGCTCTGTTTTTTGATCTCGAAAAAGCATATGATATGACTAGCATTACTGACCTACAGAGTAAAATGAAGAAATGCGAGGCAAAAGAACGTTTGATAAATATGATAGGGTTGCTGTTCGGAAAATATAAGACAATTATTAAACAGAATACCAANGGATAATGGACAGAAATCTGATAGGTACTCCAGCTCATCGTCAATTGTATCTTTATTTAAAGATAATCTTGAAAAGGATGGAAATATTGCATGTACTCCTGAGAGTAAGCTAGTGATAAAATTGAAATCTGGACAGCTTCTGCATTGGAAAGACGTTGACACAAATAAAGAAAGTTTCAATTTTTATCACATTGTTCAATTTTTGAAAAAATGTGAGTATAAAATTTATTTTAATTACCATTGTATCTAGTAAATGAATTATAGCTATATTGGTGTATACAGGATGGCCATAATTAGTTTCCTTATTCACAGCACTGAATCTGTAACCAGTAAGCAGATTGGCATCAAAATTTGTGCACAGACTATGCAAAAATTAATTGAAAAACATTCGCTTTACAGAATAAATACATAAAAAAATAAACAACTACAGCACGAAAACGCTTTTATTCGTGAAGCAAGGGACATACCTTCCGCTGTTTACTAAACTAATGAAAGTTAATCAACGTGTGCCTCATTGTTCAGATGTAAAATTTGAAGGTGATGAACAGACAATTAATAATTGACTGTATTCGTAATTGTCTTAAAATAACAGACTTAAATGTTACTTTAAAGTTGATCTTCAGTTTTCATTTTATACAGTGTTTTGTTTCGTATACTTTCTTGTAAAGTTTCATCTAGCAGAACTTTCTAATTTAACTCTTTTTTGCTTCCTAGAACGCATAGTCCATGTACAAATTTTGGTGTCAAACCAATTATTGTTTACATGTACAGAGTGCTCTGAATAAGAAAACTTTAATTATAACAACTCTGTATTTACTAATAATATTTATTTACATTATTCAATGCGAATTCTTGGCATGAAACTAAGTGTAATTGATAATGTCACACAAACATGTATATCACGCTGGAAACAAGTAGAAAAAGTTTGACGTTGAGTATTTTTTGTGGGTGATATGTCTCAAATGTCTTCTTCACTAACCAGCCATTAAGAGCCTGGCCGAATCTACGATAAAAGTAAAAGAAAGTCCATCAATCTGTTTTAACTGTATGAAAATTTCTTATATGCTTTATTTATTATATGAGAATTTACTGAAAAATTAATTCGAGATTTTTTTTCGGAATTTTTCATTAACGCTTTATCTTCTACGCAAAAAGAGCAATTGCTTCAGGCCTACACTAACAGATGGGCGAAAACTAATATTTTTTTAACTTATTACTGTAGAAAAAGTATCGAAATTTAAATTTGGGACATATCTAGGGACTCTAGATACCAGCGTGGTGTAAGCGCAGAGTATACTGGACCAACACACTAGGATATTAGGGAATTTCTCTCAAAAATTTCCCCCGAAGTGAAATGTTTGAAGTCAACACTGTATACAGGAACCCTTAATTCAAATTTAACTGGGCCCCATAAAGCTATAAGGCGCTACTGAAATTTATTTTAGTATAATATAAAATTGTAATAAATTGCTGTATTTTTTCTTCCAAATTTTTTTACAGATTATGTTAAATGTTTTTTTTACAGCTTGGGAAATTCAACAGAATTGATGAAAAATACAAGTAAAGATTTCATGAAAATTTATTAATTTTATGATTAATATGAATATATCCTTGCAAGTTTTACAAAATAAAATAAAAATTTCACTTAAAAACTGAATAAATTTATCTGTTTAACATAGATTATTTCCTCTAATTTAAGTATTTTTAGTATTTTAAGTGCTTTTGAGGGTAGTTAGCCTTCATGCAAATGGCTTGACTTTAATTTGCAAAAGGCTTGACTTCATTGCAAAAGGATTGACTTTAATTTTTAGGAAAAAGTTATAATTAAACGGTACAAAATAATCTCAAAATTCATGTGTATAATAGAAAAATTTCTTATGTAAAAAGATAATCACAATTCAAATACTTTTAAGATGTAACGTTCATCTTTAGGAAAACAAATGAATGTTTTGCGAATCACTGTAGTAGCGTAACAACAACTTATTATACCAAGAAACGTGAATTGGATTGTTAGAAGCGATCTGCCAACGGAAAGAAGTGCCTCCTACAAGGAATTTCCATAAAAAAAACTAGCCATTATTTATGTGAAATTTTTACTTTCCCTCCTTTATTATGAGTTTGGCTAGGCCCACAATGGGGAGATTGGATGAAGAATGGGTTTACCTCTGGAAAAATTCTTGTGTTTTCGACTTGTCCGGATTGTTTCCGGCCTCCAGATTGGTATAATAACACTTGCACCACTCGGTTTTCTAGTTTTTTTTTCGGGTTTTTTTTCCCATGATTAACGACCAATATTACACACGGGAAACAATACCCGCTAGTTGATGCGAATCTTTGACAAACAACCAGGGTTTAGTGGTTCGTTCTTCGGCTATGAGCGAGAACTTCTTAAAAACTATGAAATACACTGAGAATAATTATAAATTAAGATTAAAATTTTTAGATAAAAAGCAACATTTTTGTTTCTTAATTCTACGAGTAATTTAAATAATTATTATGGAACAAACGTTAGGTTTTATTAATAATACAGCATGCAAAACATCGGTCATCTGCTGAGGGAGAATGACTCCAGGGAGGCTATTTATGGGAAACTCACTCCTATTTAGGTTTACTAAGGAAAAACTCGACTTGGCCAGTCCATTGTCCAGGCGCAGACCCACAACCAGTATTCAATGATTTTATGCACGTCACTACTGGTGATCTTGTAAAACAAAGAAAAAACTCGTTATATTTTGCTCTATTGTTACTATTTTCAAGTATCAAACCATAAAAATTAATTGAATTTTATACAATTCATTTTCCTTTAGAGCTTAAAATTTTACATAAAATTGTTGATTTTGATTCGCGATTAATTCTGAAATTTACGAATTTATTTTAAAAAATGTTTTTTTCAATGTCTTTCCTTTAGTAAAAAGAATTACAGCAACGATTTGCGTAACTTTCGCGACTATTATAAGATTTTATTTTAAAAAATAGCTTTTATATTATTAATCATAACAGATAAATAAAAGCGTGTGTGACGCCATCTGTTATGATATATTCTTATAAAAGGACTTTTTAGTTTATTAACTGAAACAACATTTAGGGTAAAATGNCCAAAACTACACATCGCACGTGAATGGTGTTTGTATGTGGTAGTAGCCCCAAGTCTCCATTCGTGCATAGGGGTGGTTGCGTCTCGATAGCTATAAGGATGCGGGAGATATGGGCTTGAAAGTGGTTGAAAGTGGCTTTCTATTTCGAATGTTTTGTTCGAATTTGTTCGAATTAAATTCGAACTAATATTCGAATTTTATATTCGAATATTGGTTCGATTATAGAACGATTGTAAACGTTCCAGAAACGTTGAAAATAGTTCGTTTGACTAAACGTAAAAATTCTCTAATTAGTCTGGAAACGGGCGACCTAATTCTTGCATTCTGTGAAAACGGGTAAGATTAGCTATAATGTAATTATCTTAATCTTCACTATAGTTACTTTTTGCCCAGCGAAGCGGGTCCTTGCAGCTAGTATATATATATATATATGTCTATTTATTTAGACTAAATGTTAAATATAAGGTAGACATATGTGACAGTTCCGAAGAAGCTGCTGTTGACCAGGATTAATGGCACGTTCCTGTAATCTAGCTACTGCAGGCCGGAACTGGAGAACGGCTCGAGGAAGAAAGAACACCTTCTCGTCGTTCTATGTCCACACTGAGGATCATGTAATATGATAATTAAGGGAAACTGGGGCTACCAGGTCGCCTAAAGACGAACGAACCGGCCCAGGGTTGAAACGCAGCAGGCAAACGCTCCCGCGTGTTGCAGTACTGTAGTAGGATGACATCTGTGAATAAGCGGCGTGTTCGGTCTCTTCCGATACGATCGGACCTGTACCTGGATTCACAAATACCTTGTATTGTAACTTACAACGAAATTCATCGTAAGTTGCCAGAGGCAAACAAACTTTTATTCACAAAGCACATCGTAAGCTATGTTATTGTAAAAATTCTCTGTTTTTTAATTTACGGCGAAGCTCAGTGTAATAAAATGGCTGTCTGTTTTCTCTAATCAAGAGCGTTTTGCAAAGGTTAAGATGAATCTACTTATATTTTTTTTAACAAAAACCTTGCAATACAAATAAAAAAACAAAACGTGAATTTATTGTCATTTGAACGAAAACCGGAAAATGACGTCACTGAAGTTTAAACGTTTGTAATTTCTTAATAAAAAAATTATTAGAAAAATATTACCGAAAATTCTTATCATAGTTTTGCTGAAAGAATTTGTCGTATAAGTTCGTTACAGGAATTTTAAGATGTTACACCTTGCATAACAATTTTCAAAAAGTAATTGGGCTATAATGACACTACTGTATTAGACATGTGAAAAAATTTGAAAAACAGCACGTAGTCAGCCGTTGGTAGGGCTCAAACCCGCGCCAATTACTAATGTTCGACGATTTTTTCTAGTAGATCACTTGTTGATTCCTAAAAGCAAGTAAGAGATTCATACTCCACGTTGTTTGCATTTATTGAAAAAAAATTTTAATAAAATAAACATAAAATAGCAAAATAATGTAATTTTTCACTTACTGATTTAGTAATTTCTCCTTTTGAGAGAACATCCAAAATTAAACTCGCCGAAAATATTAATCCAAGTGCGAAAAAGATTTTCTTGTTGTAAATATCTTGAAAATAGATAATGTAATACAAACAACATGATAAACAATGCATAAAGCACAAAGTAATGGCTGTAAACGTGTTTTCGTACACATTTTGAAATACATCTATAGTATTACATAATTCTGTAAATTTCTCTTTATCTGAAGATATTGTTATTTTTATTGATTTTTCGCCATTTTTTCAAGTTTATAAATCATCGTAAATGCGTTCGAATCGTTTCAGTAAGAAATACTGAAATAAAACTACACATGAAAACCACACAGCCCAAATACAATAACCCACATTAAAATTATTACATAAGAAATGCTGCATACTATATAATTTGTTTCATTTTTTTGGCATCGGAGCTGTCAAAATAGATATTCCCAATACACATCATGAAACGACACTCGCAACAATAATAGAAATAATTGTCCATTTATATAACTTATTTCTGAATTTCATTAGAGTTTTAAAGCGTTCAGCTCGATCTGATCAAGAATATTATGAAGGGAAAAACCCCTTCATAATATTTTTGATCAGATCGAGCTGAACGCTTTTCGCCTAAGTATGCAATTTTTAAACAGGTAGCTACAAGCATTAACAATCTTATCAATAATGCTTTAGAAACGATTACAGTAAGTTTTATTATCTGCTAAATTATAAACGAAACCGGCGCACAATTTGGTACAAATAATTATATCAGCAGTTGGAAGCATAATCGCCCCAATAGCGAGGACCCACCACATCTATATACAGTATATAAAAATGAATGTATGTGTGTCTGTCTGTGTGTGTGTCCTTCATGCAATTACCACACCGTTTATCCGATTGTCGTGAAACTTTGGGAAGTTGTTTAATATACTCCAGCGAAGGTTTGTGACATAGTACGATTGCCATGAAGCTTTGGAAAGTTTTTTAATTTTTTAATACACTCCCGCGAAGTACATTTATCCTACGTTAGATGGCGCGCGTTTACACGAGCATTCGCGCACAGTGTGTTCGATCGATTTCAAATTGTGAAGACCATTTCCCCCCTTCAAAAAATATCTCTATATATGCATTTGTGAACTGTTATTTACGATATTTGTAATAATTTTTGTTTAATCACTTTATTTCGACTTTTTTTGCTAATTATGTTTTCGCTCGAACTTCGTTAAAATCTTAACTGTACCCCGAACAACGACCGAAGTTGTAGGAAGAAATTCGCCTATTTTACCGATCTAGGTATCGCCCTTTTTCAAATTTTAATATCGACTCGAAATAATTTAAAAAGACAAATTACAATAAAACGGTTTATTATCTAACTATCAGAAATTTCCCAACATGCCAAGGAAGAGAGGAAGGAGCAATTAAATAATTAAAATTATAAAGGATTTAAAAATATATATATAAATGGGGAATATCGCGCTTTTGACAATCGCTGCAAGTGTGTGGGCTAAATTTGGAGAATCCGTGCTTCTCGCATGGACAACTGTATGTGGCCAGCTCACGCGTCGGAAAACCTTCCGAATTATTCGTGTACGCACCAGACGAAAAAACAAAAAATATCGTGTATCCACGAGCACTCCAATAAATAAATAGAATTGAAACAACACTTTGAAATGTTTTCCCGATGAAAACGAATAATAATAATAAGTTTCAATAAAAATGATAAAATGTAAATTTAATTTTATCATAACGAGTTTGCTTGAATTTCGTTTCTTCTGAGATCGCAGCAATGCGCGACGGGTAAGCTAGTTATCAAGATAAAAGCGCTATAAACGCGATAGAATATACTTTCTGCTTTATCGATTTTACATCGTTGTATTATCCAAATATTCTCAGAATAAAAGCGAATGGTCTGTCGTAACAATTGAGACAAATTCCAGATTTTTCCATTGATCTTTAATTCCCTGTAAATAAATGCATATATATTTAAATGAATATAGATGTCTGGCAATGAAAATACAATATATAGTTCTCAATATACACGCCATTTCGTTTACTATTATAAAAGTGCCACTTAAGATTATAGCATATGTTCATTTGATTTTTCCTTCTGTGCGTACTGAGGAAACATTTTCAGGCCGATCGTGAATTCATCCAGGTCCATAATAAGCAGAAATCTGTGAGGATAGATTCGTAACGGCCAACCTCCAAAAAGATTCTGACGCTTCTCTATTCTCTCTGATTTGTACCCGGGTACCTGAGAATAGTAATCTAACAAGACAGCGGTAACATGAAAAGTCAATTCGAAAATAAGTTGTCGTCTTGGGGGACAAGGCGTCAAGGGCATTCGGGATTGAATCCAAACGAGCAGTTCAACGAATTTTTCATAGGTATTCTGTCCCAGATATGTCTGAATCTGTTATCCCATTCAACAATTACTCCACAGTCTGACAAAATCACAAAATTACAAAAAAAACATCCAGCAACAAGTTGCTTGACTTCTCCAGCGACATTTAGTAGCACCATCTATTATCATACATAATTTTAAAATTTTTAATACTTTTATAAAATGGCAAAAAGCTTAATTTTGAGGGTAGAAATGAACTTTATAAAAAATTGTAAATGCTAATAACAATTAAATCCGTCATTAATTTAAGTCCGAACCTACTCGAGATACGACACACATCATCCTTTATCTTTCTATCCCGTTGATCTTTAATCACCAAAATTTCATGCTATCAATCCCCCTAATAAACAAACCTCTATGCGAAATGTCAAAAATTTTTAACAGAAAGCAGAGGAGTTAAGCTTAAAACAGGATGAAGAAAATTGTGCTCTTCCACACAAACTAACATCCATACATATACAAATAATTATTTCCAAATTCATTTTCATCTCCAGGTCCCAAGTCCAGAAATGTAAAAATCTTGCTGAGCCCTACTTTTCCTCTGTTATGTATAACAGCCGAAATTCCAATAATTCGAATTTATTCGAATAAATTTGAAACAGACTCGTTCATTTTTACTAACAGAAACAGTTAAGTGACTTGTTAAATAAAATTTCACAGCAGCCAGAAAAGACACGTAACGTAATATTATTTTCCAATTCTACTTGGTTTTTTAAAATAAAATTACATGCTATTGTTTCCATTACATCGAATAGAAAACGTACTCGGCAAATTAATAATCAAAATAATCAACACCTAATCCGTTGGCGAGGGAGTTTATTTAAAATACGAACGTTTTCGATCTACTCCATAGATCATCTTCAAGTTGAAAAAAAGAATATGAAATAACCACAAAGAATAGAAAATTAAATTCAAATTTAAAAAATATCGACAACTGAGTAAATAAGTAAGATAATTAAAGTGTAAAAAATACCAAGTGTAAAAATAAATAACATACAACAATAAATAAGTAATAGTACAAGCCGTTAACAGTTGACAAAAACTATAAATGCTCTCATGACGTGAATTGCGAATCAAGTCGTCATTCATAATCTATTTGTAATTCTTTTAATAGCAAACTTCCATGCTGAGGATAGGCCCTCTGCATCTCTAGCGTTTATACATCTATCATTAAGTTTCCTTCAGTATATTTCCATTTTTTCGGCAGTCTTGGCTAAAGTTGGGGAGTGTATTTGCCTAATGATTTCAACCTCTTCCCATCCAACTACGGAACCTTGGGCTTGAGCCATCTGGGCCAGCACAGTTGCGTTTGATTTTTTCCTAACATCATATTTATGCTCTAAAATTAAAACATTTCGAGTATAAATAGTCTCATGGTGGTCGAATTGAAAAATTAATTCTATGACATTTTACTTCCTTAATTAAATATGTAACGAAATCAAAAATCTAAATGATGGATATATTAGCAACCAGAGACAGGAAGATTGATCGAAGATCCTACAAATATGAAACACTGCTTTGATTTACTATATTTTTAAAAATAAACTTTTAATTATTTGGGTAAATTTTTCTAGCCTTTGTCAGAGAGACAATGGAAACAATTTTATTACTGTATACAGATTCTGGCTCTGCTGTGATAAAGACCCTAGCATAGGTTTCAAGAATACACAGTGTATCTATCCTCTGTGTCAATGATCTTGTCGGAAGTTACGTGACTGTTTATGTGAATACTAATATTGCTTGAGATTTATATCCAACTATTTCTATTGCAATATGCAAAATATTTACCAGTAGGAAGCTCTTGATCCGACTCTTCCGGCCCATGATCGATTACTTGACAATCGTTCCAGCGGGTGGCTCGTAAGCAAACAGTCCATTAAGCGAAACATAATACAGTACCTTAGGAGAGCGCACACTTCTCATCAGTCCTGGAGGTGGCCCAAAAACGATCAGGTCATAAGGCGCTCCATAACTAGTTCCTTCGGGCGGAGGCGCACTTCCTATCATTCCAGGTGGCCTATATGCTATTAGTTCACGAGGAGAAATATAATAAATTACCTTAGGAGAAAGCACACTTCCAGTGAATTCAGGAGGTGGCCCATAAACTATCACTCCATAAGGTGCTCCATAATTAATTCTTTCAGGAAAAGGTACAATTCTGACCGTTCTGGGAGTTGACCCATAATCGATGTACTGAAATTTAAGCACAAAATTAATAAAAACTATTTTAAATATAACTTTAAACTTTAAATTTAAAAATGTTCTCGTAGACTTCAATATTGTTAAAAATTTTAACTTAATCTTTAACTGAAACAATTATTTTAAGTTAATAAAATATTCTCCAAATTGAAAATGTAGCGATGATTTTTGTTATCAAAAAATTGAGGAGTGAAGCAATGTAAATGAATTAATAGAAAAGTTTAAAGAAAAGGCAATGCTTTCCTTCTGTATACTTAACACGAAATTTTCTTGACACGCTATTTGAGTTTACTTTTGATGAAAGTAAAAAGATATAATTTATAATTTTCTGATACACTCATCTGATTATTATCCATAAAATAAGAATTGTTAGGAAAAGGCTAATTGCTTCGAAAAGATTATCTTTGGAAATCTGTGAACGAACATTTCACAATTAATAGTTATGAATTTTCGTAACACACCTATTGTATTAAGAGAATTGTTTAAGTTATAGTTCATGTGGAATAAGTAAGTTTTACAAATGTTTAACTCATCTTTTTAATAAAATGGCTTATAGTTATTGTCGTTGAATACAGTAATATTGGAAATATGCTTAGATTTATTTCGTTACTAATTTTTAATTTTGATGTAATTACACAAGATACTGTAAGTTATTTTATTTTTTTTTAATGTCGGTTTTTATGCGGAAAAATTTTATAAATTGTATTAATATTTTGCTTTTGGACATTTTTGGATGTAAACCTGTTGATGAAAGACAAACAGGTCCGAAACACAGTTATATCCTGTAAAAGGAGTTCAGACAAATAATACTCGTAAAGTCTGTTTTTCTGATTATTTTTTTTAAATTTTGCTGAACCAGGTCACCAGTCTAATACGTTCTGTTAATAAATCCTTGTAGACATTTTACATTTTAATGTATAGAATAAGGACCCAGAGGCATATAAATTAATAACCTATTTGTCAACCAAGTTTCAACTTTCAACACCTAACCATTTGTGCTTATTATTATTATCAACCCATTTTGATTATATATTATTTATGTGTGTATCTTTAACAGTTCCTTTGTACATACACCAACTCGCTGATGTTTACCTGTGAATAGTTGTTTTCAATTATACGCCTAGTTTATTATATATGTTATATACAGTTTTGTACATAGAATATAATGTTATTGGCAGATTAATATGTTCTCTTTCTTAATTCATTGCGTAGGAGATGCCACGTTTAATTACGTGACGCCCGAAACGTGATTCGGAAAAGTGTCGTTCATAAGTCATATGACAGGATATGTCGCACTTTCCTGTCACCATAAAGAAACTAAATTAATTTTCAGTTATGAAAGCCAGACTCACAAGTTGTAGCCTTATTTTAATTTCAATCTGGCAGTTATAACAGACGACTTAAATATTCATATAGGAAAACTTCGATTTTTACAGCCCTTGAAATACAAATTACACATGTGTATTTAATATGTTTTAACTGTGTGTTTTGCAGTATTGTATAACTCATAAGTAGAAACTTTATTAATTATTTTCAGTTTATTGTGTTTTATAACTACACGAGGTTGATAAAATGTTTATGTTAGTTTTCTTACGTACTTGCAGCAACAACGTTCCTGTAAGTTTTACTATATTGCTAATGAAATCAAACAATCAATGCATCTGAGTTGCCAATTTAGCTTATTTTTTCTACATTCAATGAAGGTATAAACGATGCAGCTATGCAAATTACATATAATTTAGGTGATTTGCATAGCTAGCTATAAATTTGAAACACTTCGCTTCTAAGTAAAGAATTTTTGCAAGTAAAGAAAACTGTACTAGGATAACTTCGTACTTGAATAAAACACACGACGATTGGCGAAGTAATGTTAGTTTATTAGGGGCATTAAACTAAAGCGATTCGTTACTCTTCATTAGCATTCAATTGTTTTTTTTGTTCTTAAACTTCTTTAAGTTACATAATAAACGGGCTTATTGTTATTCATATCACTGTTAATGTAGTTTAGAATATTCTTGTATTTATTTAAAAAACTCACGAAATTAATTAACAGAACTGAATTAAAATATTTTCAAAGCACTTACACTGGGGATCGAAAAATCGATATACTGTCGTTATAATTACTGTTTGATAATTGTTATGAAAAATGTAATACGTTAAGGTATACAGGTTATTACAGAATTTATGTTACAAAGTTATATGATAAATTCTTTAAGCAAAACTAAGATAATAAAGAATTTTCTAATAATGCCTTTATTAAGAAATTATAGAAGTTTAAACTTTACTGACGTCAGTTTTTGGATTTTCGTACAAATTAGGCTAAATTCATTTTTTTTTGTTTTTTTATTTAGATTGCAGGTTATTAAGAAAAAAAATTAGATTCATCTTAATTCTGTTTTTTGCAAAACGCCTCTTAATTAAAAAATAAGTAGCTTTTTCCTTATATTGAGCGTCACCGTAAATTAACCTACCGACCTAC
Organism: Centruroides sculpturatus; assembly: GCF_000671375.1. Lineage (NCBI taxonomy): Eukaryota > Metazoa > Arthropoda > Arachnida > Scorpiones > Buthidae > Centruroides > Centruroides sculpturatus. Next base: position 97,065 of record NW_019385215.1, read on the forward strand.
GATTTCTTTAACGTAATGTCCGAAAACCTCTGCATAATTCGCCCAACCGCGAATATGGAGCACGCGTTTCTGCAGATGCTCGAGTTTTCTAATTGCAATTTAAAATCAGCGTCATGCCGTAACTCTCATATCTATCAACTTATGTTTTAAATACATAATTCGCGGATAATACTGTGGAAAATGCAGCAAAATGATTTTTAAGACTAACAGTTTACAGGTGAACCTCTTACTCATTATTATGACGGAATGAGATTAAGTACATACGACAAAGACAACGATGTCATACCGCCGAACTGTCTCGATCTGCATAAAGTGGGATGGTGATTCGGTGGTTTGGTGCTTGTCTGTATTCCAACGTGAATGGAATTTATAAGAGTGATTTCCTACGTTCGGGCACTTATGGAGTTGCGTGGTTCCATAGGGAAGGTTCGTATTACTCATTGCTAGAAGTTGAACTGAAAATACGCCGTGTTAGGAGATAATTGTATATCAATATAGCTATGTGAAAATAAAGATCTTTACTTTTTAATTAAACTGTTCCATTGTTAATTTTATTATTTATGTTATCTACTAGTTATTATTATTATTATTATTATTATTATTATTATGTTATTTACTAGTTGTTGCTTTGTAGAATATATTTCTTCAAAATGTGCTAAGGGTGGAAAGAATAAATTCTGTCGTTGCGTGAGGCAGTCGGTGGGTGAGCAGACCCGGCACCTGCCACCTTCTGCTTTATTAACTTCATTGAGGGTCTCATTTACGAAGTTGATAACATCATGTGCTAAAATTCCATAAACTTTTGATTGTATTTCATATATAATATGATGATTTAACATGAAAAATTGATATTTTTTTATTTTTTTAGGTGTTCAATGCATTATATACCGTATTCAACATGTTGCTGAACATACGTGATATCATGTTGGGAACAACTTCGGCATGCATCGATAATAAACCTACTTCACTATTTAATACTACTCATAGTATATTACAAGAGTAAATGTCCTTAAGTTCATAACAAACAAACATTACACGGAAGCGTAAAATATAGTGCCAAATTGCATTCAGTACTTACGGGTTTGATGTTGTTGTTAAGTAACAAATAATAATTAAATTAATCGTATATTTATGAAATAACAACAGCTACATAAAGACTTCTGAATAAACAGGGTGTCTATACAACGATCTTTTGATCTCTTAAAGAAAACAAAATTTACATTCATTTGAGTTCTCTGGATTTAATAAATTAATATTACATTTCATCGTTACAGCTAAAATAACAATATAAAGTTCTGAAAGCCCGATGTTATTAATCAAATCCAAACGATCGCCGTAATGATTCGGACTATCACTGTGGGTGGGGAATGTTATGGTATGAAAAAGTAAAGAAACTTTTTTCATATCGGCCTTTGAAATGAAAATTATAAGAAAATTTCTACAAATGAGGTTTGTTATGAGTTAAATTAAAAACGCTCATTTTATGATAAAAAGATTTAAATATGCATATTTTTCATTACTCCCGCGTCTTTCGAGCTATCACATTAATTTTCAATTCACAGATTTTTATTAGTCTGAGTTGTAAGCGAAGATTTGGAATTCCAAAATTGTCCAGCGTGTGATTTTCTAATTATAACTAATTTAAAATTAAGGTATAAAAACTAAACGAAATCAAGACCGATTTTTATCAAACTTGGCATAGTACTAGAACAAAATGAGAGAAATCGCTAGTTAAATTTGGAAAAAAATCTATTAAACATTTACGTAATTATCCCACCTAAACTTCTAGAATGTCACTAAAATTTATATTTTTGCCAATAGATGGCGATACAGTGCCTTGATAGTATACAGTTGACCCCCCATTACACTGTTGATTATTCCGTTTTATATGAATTCCATGTTGTACGAGTTACTTACATTTTACAAATACGTGAGCCGTTCGCAGCCCAGCATACGTATTTGTAAAATTTAAGTGACTCGTACAACATGGAATTCATATAAAATGGAATTCATATAAAACGGAATAATCAACAGTGTTATAGGGGTGTCATCTGTACTTGAAGAAAGTTACTGGGATTACTAAGATGTTCTAGAAGCAACATTTATTTATGACACTCACTTTTTGTATTATCAAATATGCCGATTTTGTAAAAATTTGAATGTTCTGATCTATTAACCTGTTTAATTGGTGTTGTAGCGATTATTCATATCAGTTAATTAATGATTGCTCCATAATCATTACTTTTTTCAAAAAAGAAGACATTGTTTTAAGAGACAAAAGTAAAATTAAAACGTCACAGAAGATTATCTATTGGTGGCATAAATTAAAAATTCAATACAAAATGCAATACGCACACGCAACTCGGATGCAAGAGCTGATTGGCTCTAAACGTATTATTATCACTTTTTCCGACTAGGTAATAGTAGTATTCATAATGATTAATTATGTTAAAACACCCGAAATTCATTTTTTCATTATTTATAATGCCTGTATTAATCAGTCCATAACTTATCTAATAACAATAACAAAGTAGAATACCACAAAATAATACAACAACAACAATTATAACTAAACAATAAAATTAATAAATAAGTGAAAATCGCATCCGAGCATATTACAACTTTATAATAATTCAGAGGATATGCCAACTTCTACGACGGAAGGTGATTATGTGTTTCTCAAAAATATGGAGGGTGATCAAGTACGTGTATTAATCTCTAATTTGAGAAACCGTACTCCCATATTTAATGGGTATTTTTCAATCGATCCGTTGCTAAAACCTTTTGTTATATACTTACCAGTCTCAGGGCAGTTAATATTTGCATTAGAAAGGTATGTTTTTTCTTTATCCATCGATTAATTACGTATAATTGATACTTATAGGTAATTCGTACAATATATATTTTTAGATAGTACTGGATTAGTTCCGTAAGACTTTTAAAGTAAATATTTTATTATAATTTTGAACATTATATTTTATTTACTATAGCTTTTTATCTGGGGGAAACACGTCATTTGCATCGGTAGCAGTTGCGATGGAATCGTACCGGTTCAGTATTGTCTACAAAATGGACAATTTTAAGGAAGTTTGTAGAAATTACATCAGGTCAGAGATAAGTGTTGAAGATGTGTGTTCGGTTCATGATTTTGCGTGTGAACAGAACGAAAGAGTTATACAATACGAATGCTGGAGACTTTTCGATCGCCATTGGGATGAAATATTTCGTACTCAGGACTTTTTACAATCCAAAGAAACAACGATTACGAGATTTCTGTCGCGTCCCATATACTATTCATTAAACGAAGTAAGTCTGTTTGAAGCCTCTTATAGTTGGGTGAAAGAGAGAGTTACGAGAGAATTTCCTGACTTAGAAAACAGAGAATTGGAAGAAGAAATCCGTACAGAGATACGACCGTTTCTTTCGAAAATTAGGTTTCGTGCCATGACAATAGATGAGGCAGAAATTTATGTTTTCACTAAACACGTCTTGACAGAAATCGAAGTAAATTCTATTCGTAGTTGTCTCCAGAATCAAACTTTCAACAACTACCCAGAGTATTTTTGCCGGTATGCAGACAAAAGAACTGAAACAATGTATGATGCGTTGTTTACGTATCAAAACCAGTTTAATATCATCAATGAATTAGAAATTACAATTCCAATCGATGTAAACACCCGGTTCAAATGCGAAATATTCGTAAGAGAAGATTGCTACATTACAAGTTTTACGCTTCCAATAAAATTTCATCATTCACAAAGGAGAAGTGTACATCTACTTGGCCATTCGAATTCACCGGAAAATAACATTCCCTGGGATACTTTCGACTGTAGCTATCACGGAAACGTCAGTTTACCAGAACCAATATTTCTAAGAAAGAATTCCACTACTTATCTAGAACTTCAAATTTTAAACCGTGATGACGTATATATTACAACTCCATTTAATTATTTCTACATTGCAAACAATAGTGGCATTCAACCAGAAGACATCGATCCCGGCAATAATTACTACTTTGAAGTTGTCCTCTACTTCTAAAAATTGTAAACTGCATTCACAAAATTTTAACAAAAACGAAAATTAAAATAAAATTTTATCAAATGCTTTCATTGGATTGGTTGTTTTTAATATTATCTACTCACTAGAACAGTGGTGTTTAATCGAAGTTTGGCCAAAATGCACGTGTCGTAAGTGGGTGGGCAACAAATATTTTGTATATTTTACATATACAAAAAGTGGGACTATTTCTATCATGTGTCATGTTAGGCTGCGGACGTACGGGTGGTCCGAATTTCGCCGAGGGGGCCATAGTTTGTGCATCCCTACTCCAGGATTTCAGTTAAAATTAAGAGTAATTATATATTAATTCGAAGATATTAAACACAAACAGATTTCTACTGTAACTTGATGATTGTCTGCATTTGGAAACAATTATTATAAGTTTATTCATAATGCTCGATATATTACCTTAAGAATTTACAAGTTTAATTAATGATATTTCTATACAACTAATAAGAAAAATATACATAGGTTTAAAGCAACCTTAGAAAGTGCATATTCTAATGCAAAGTTTTCTTATTTTAAATTAAACATAAAATAGTTATCGAAAGAATAAGAGTAATGAAACAATTGAGTTGCAAATTTAAAAAAAAATTGTAAACCTATAAATTTCCACTGTCTGTCTGTCTTTCCTTAACTTCGAGTAAAGGAGTTAGATAAATCAAAAACGATATTTGCTGTGGAAACCTTACATGCTGTAGGTTTCGATTAAATATATACCAACTTCTAATACAATCCGGAAATTACGTTATCTCAATTGAATCTAAAATATGATTAAAAATTGCGGTCTGGCTTTGTGACGATGTCACAATAAATAATTGCTTGTTTTCTGTAAGAATTCCAGTCCAGGAAACAATCGGATGTAATGTAGTTTTATTTGCAACCAATTTGCATTTGGCTTTTTCTTCTGGTATAGATTCTATTCTCTCGACCCCTTTATATAATTGTAACACACTAGTGATAGTTTCATGTTTTACAAATACATGCTCATTTGTAGATACAACCTACCTGTCTTTTAAATATTAGTAGCTTAACTCCTTTGAGCATTAATTTTCTATTAATTTATCATTGGATTAATATACGTTATGTTCATGCATGTTTTTAATTCCAATGTAAACAGCTGTAATAGCAACATGAAGTACATGGTGATATAACTTTGTGTGTGTGCTCTAGATGGCAGGGATGAAATTCAATCTGCAATAACCTGTTTTTAGGAATACTGCATAGCCTTATATCCTGAAGTTTACTCAGTAATGAGTTGGCTTTGAGTTGTGAAACAAATTGCAAGTTCCATTTTTAATTTTTAGGTAAACGGTATGCCAGATATATCGTACTCCTTAACTTTCAATGAACCTATACAATAGATTATTTAGGCCTGACTCAGTACATTGATAATACCCCGCACATTACATTATAAGACAATCTACGTACACTACAGAACTGTGTATATATTTTTGAAATTTGTTCGATCGATTTAGAAAATACTTTGCCATTTTCCATTAATTGCGATGAGGATTCGAAAAATATAATAAAGTATGGGGTCCACGACTTCGTGTTCGTAATACTGTGAGTTAAAGAGATAAAGTAAATTCTTCCTGATGCCGCTGAGCACACCTAACGAAATTTAAGAGACAAAATACAAAATAGCATTGCACGCGGCTAATGAAAAAAGGGGCTTATAACAAAACAATACACAAGGACAAAGCAATCGACGCAAATTGATTTGTGCACAAAACAAATTTTTTTTTTTTTTTTTTTTTTAGTAGAACCTGCTAAAGGCGCAAAATCTTGGAAATGCTTCCTTAGAAAACTGCACGATTATCACCGTACAGTAAGTGTATTTAACTATTGTTATTGACGTCTTTATTATAGTTGCATGTTTAAATTATACAGAATATATATATATAATATATATATATATATATATATATTATATATATATATTCTGTATAATTTAAACATGCAACTATAATAAAGACGTCAATAACAATAGTTAAATACACTTACTGTACGGTGATAATCGTGCAGTTTTCTAAGGAAGCATTTCCAAGATTTTGCGCCTTTAGCAGGTTCTACTAAAAAAAAAAAAAAAAAAAAATTTGTTTTGTGCACAAATCAATTTGCGTCGATTGCTTTGTCCTTGTGTATTGTTTTGTTATAAGCCCCTTTTTTCATTAGCCGCGTGCAATGCTATTTTGTATTTTGTCTCTTAAATTTCGTTAGGTGTGCTCAGCGGCATCAGGAAGAATTTACTTTATCTCTTTAACTCACAGTATTACGAACACGAAGTCGTGGACCCCATACTTTATTATATTTTTCGAATCCTCATCGCAATTAATGGAAAATGGCAAAGTATTTTCTAAATCGATCGAACAAATTTCAAAAATATATACACAGTTCTGTAGTGTACGTAGATTGTCTTATAATGTAATGTGCGGGGTATTATCAATGTACTGAGTCAGGCCTAAATAATCTATTGTATAGGTTCATTGAAAGTTAAGGAGTACGATATATCTGGCATACCGTTTACCTAAAAATTAAAAATGGAACTTGCAATTTGTTTCACAACTCAAAGCCAACTCATTACTGAGTAAACTTCAGGATATAAGGCTATGCAGTATTCCTAAAAACAGGTTATTGCAGATTGAATTTCATCCCTGCCATCTAGAGCACACACACAAAGTTATATCACCATGTACTTCATGTTGCTATTACAGCTGTTTACATTGGAATTAAAAACATGCATGAACATAACGTATATTAATCCAATGATAAATTAATAGAAAATTAATGCTCAAAGGAGTTAAGCTACTAATATTTAAAAGACAGGTAGGTTGTATCTACAAATGAGCATGTATTTGTAAAACATGAAACTATCACTAGTGTGTTACAATTATATAAAGGGGTCGAGAGAATAGAATCTATACCAGAAGAAAAAGCCAAATGCAAATTGGTTGCAAATAAAACTACATTACATCCGATTGTTTCCTGGACTGGAATTCTTACAGAAAACAAGCAATTATTTATTGTGACATCGTCACAAAGCCAGACCGCAATTTTTAATCATATTTTAGATTCAATTGAGATAACGTAATTTCCGGATTGTATTAGAAGTTGGTATATATTTAATCGAANTTTTGTTCGGTATACGACTTAATTCAATTATACGCGCCATTTATGAACAAGTAGCACTATCGGTGTATTATCAATAGATCCGAAGTTAAAATGACTCATGCGGTCTTTTGCACGGGTTAAGAGATTTTATTAATAAAATACATTAGCCGTATTTTAAGTAATTTAAAAGATCTTCCTAATGAAGTTATAGTTAAAACACATCAATTTGGAAAGGAAATAAGTCAACTCGGCTTTATAAATCAAGTAAAATAACACAATATTTTAATTATCGTTTTTAAAACTAAATTAATTAATGCGTTAAGTAATTTAAAAGACATTCCTCATGAAGTTATAGTTAAAACACATCAGTTTGGAAAGCAAACAAATTAACTCGGCTTTATAAATCAAGTAAAATAACACAATATTTTAATTATCGTTTTTAAAACTAAATTAATTAATGCTTTTAATTTTTCAAAACAAACATAATTTTAAACATTCCTGATTTTCGAAAGAAATTTTTAATTAAATATAATTATCCTTACATAAATCAGTACGAGCACACTTCATCCCGGAAACTGAACGACAGTCTTCGATATTTTTATTCATTGGACAAATTTTCTATACGATAATTCTTTTGCAATATCCTTGAAAGCCTTTCTTCAGCACGTTTTCAACATTCTATAACAATCGTACAAAACGTTTTTTAAACAATGATATTACACCCGACAAGAATATTAAATTTTTTTATTGTCTAATATAAATATAACACTAACAAAACGCCTTGCATGTGGGTATTCGATTTTAGACCAATGTTCCTGAAAATGATTCCTACGAGCATTGAGGTTTTTTGAAACTGCTGAGGAGGTTCGTGACAAATTAAAATTACAGTAATTTGGGGGTGCGTGGACAACGTCAGAAGGTCTGCGTAAAGTTTAATAAAAGGCAAAATGATTGTGAGTCATTTTCATTATTATAAAAGTTAAAAATAAATAGTAATAAATAAATTGGTAGTCATTTTTACGTACTGACGTAAACGTTTGTTTTCCGATTAATTAAAGTTATTGCTGGAAATGTACGAATGGTGTAGTGTTTTTATTTTACCGTCAAATTTCAGGTTATTTATCCAGAAAACTTATTTAATACATTTAATTTTATTTCCAAAACAGTTATAATTATTAGTTGTTTTTCATAATTATAAAGATTGTTCAATAACTAAAAATATATAAATAATTTAAAAATATAATTTCTAAAAATAGACGAGTAAATTAAAACACTCTTTCCTAGACCGACTTCGAGTGATTTATATTAGCGGACAAATAGTAATCAACAAAGATACTTTACTTTAACCAATGTTAATTCTTTTATTTTCATAGTTTTCAAATCACGTTCCAAATGCATTTCGCCTTTACAGCCTCATCAGTGGATTATCCAACAACCAGACACTTATTTCCTTTTATACAAATAAATTTTTCCCAGCATGCATCAACGTTAAGACCGACATTCTGATTCAACAAATTTGCATGTTCTATTATACAAAGATGTTCTACCACACGTCTTTTAAACAAATTTTCCATTTTATACAATATTCTTACAGAGTCTCTATTAATTTTACAATTATAATTAACACAATGTTGATACCATGGTGACTCTTGTCTTTTTAGACGAATCGCTGCCTCGTGTTCTTTTAGGCGTATCTCGAGCTTCCGTCCCGTTTCTCCAACATATGATTTCGCTTGTAAACAATCACATGATACCTTGTAGACCACTCCTGCGACGTCAAGCTGATTTCTTACTGTTTTTCGACCTTTAGTATTTATAATATTAATAACATTCGACATTTTATTTTCCTGCTTGGCCACTACACATACAGAAGACTTTTTAAATAAAGGTTTATATCGTTCATAAAAACTATATATATAAGGCATTTTTACATAAATGTTATTATCTATACAATTTTTAACATTATATCTGTAATTTATAAAAGAATTATACCACTTACAAATTTTATTCTTCGGGTAATCATTCAATAAATATTTTCTAAATAATTGTTTAATTTCTTTATTTNATATATATAATTATAATAAAGTTACAATAAATTAAGTTAATATATAATTATATATACAGTATCTAATTTATATATAATTATATATACAGTACCTAATTTATATATAATACTGTACAGATGATAGTAATTTTTCTGTAGCGTAGCGCTTGACGGCACGGAAAGTAGTTCGGCTGCCCGATAACGTTTTACCTAATTATAGGAATTTTTTTTACCTTTTTTTATGGATACCGTCGCAATTTTTTCGCAGTTTTATAGGAATCGTAATTATAGGAACCGTAGTTATAGGGGGTCTACAGTATATATTTTTTTCTTTTGTCATTACATCATATCTGTTTTTCAAAAACGAGCAAGCTTTAGCTCGTAATTTGAATAAATACTACTTTAAAAATCAACATGTTTTATTTATATTTAATTTGTACATCATCATTTAAGACACCAAAGTTAAAATTTTAAGTTTGCCATTATGTAGTTGTGTAGAGTTGTTCACTTGGAGTTTATACTCAAGTTTTTGCTATGAGAAGGGAACTGCGGGCATAATAAGTTTGGGAACCATTGTTTTAGACAATGAAGTGTTTGCTGATGTCATATTCTCTATTTTAAGAAGCATTAATGACTTTACATCCCAAATGGAAAGTTGCATTCACTTGGTTTTTAATCTTCACATTATATAATTTATGCATTTCTAAGAGAACAAATAATTATCCTATATGTCTTAGAAATGCACTTCGAGTAAAAAATAAAACAGCAGCAATATTTTACCATTACAGCGATTTCTAAAGCACTTAATTACGTTAATTTAAAAAGCGTACCAATTCATTGTATTGTTTGCTAATTAAAGTGAAGTATCGTAGATTTAAATCAACTTGTGCAGATTATTAATTAGTGCTGCTATGACTTCTGGCACTTATTAGATTCATAAATTAAAGTTATACAATTCCACTTATGAGAACTAATTAAAATCGCTTAAATTAAGACAAGGCTTATATAAAAGAGTATGAATATAGCAAAGCTTAATTCATAGTTCTTAGGAAACTGAATTATAAACTCAACGGACTTCATCCACTCGGCCCATTTTTGTCTGCAATAAATTTTTTAATAAACAAAAATAACCATTTCTACATAGAAAAGATTATTATAAATATCTGAATAGAACAAAATGCAAACTTCATCATTTATTACAACTACATTTTTAACTTTTGAAAACGAAATATGTCTGCAATGTTTTCTGTCATCATTCACTTCTATGTCAAAGATTTACGGGTGGAACTTTTTCAATCCATGTTTGTGCGTTACAAGAAACTACAATTATTCGCACAAACTTCTGAAGAGATTTTACTTATTCTATATCGAGTGCATACACTGGATACATTTCCTTCTTAGTTTTTGCATGCTGGTGCCTTTACTTTCAAATAAAACGCCGTGCCTTTCATGGTACTCGATTGTTAACAATGATGACTTTGTCAAAGTAGGCGTCGCTACTTTTACCTTAATATTTGCCGTAATATTTAGTATTGTTAAAAGAGTAAAATTAAATACAAAAATAAAAGTAAGAAAATCGAATTACTTCTGCCAAAATCAGCTGTTTTCTATTATTAATTACACACGAATGGCCACAGTGATTCTGACAATAATTATCACATTATGGCTTCAGTTTTTGAATGTATTTTTCTTTTATCACGACTTGAAAAGAAGAGAATTGTTCAAATTCGAAGCACTTTTCTGTAGCATCGAAGTTGGAATATGGATGACATTGATGAGTGGCGGTTTGGTATACCTCTGTTTGTTTCTTTTCTTGCTTGCAGTTAGTTTAACAAAAGCATTTCAGAAAGTATCGGAAGAACTGTACTTACTAAGAAAGAATAATCCAAACTTGGAACTTGAATTGGAAGAAATTATGGCACAACACCATGAAATTTGGACATACACCAATCAACTCAACGGACCTTTTAATTATGTATTGACGATTTTGTATGCTACTTTATTAACAGAAACGTGTCTACTTTATTTTATCTCAATTTTTTCGGAAATGAAATTCGCATTGAAAGTCTTTATTTTTCTAATTTGCGCTGTATTAAGTTTTGTATGTATTTTAGTTGGAATTTTGGCGTCAGTTTTTACCTCAAACGTAAGAAATTTTATTAAAATGAAAATAATTTCATATACGGATTTGATCAAACTTTTTGCTTTGTTTTTCTCTTTTAGATGCAAACATCCTTTCAAGATATAAAAAGATTTGCTGATTGCGATCTCAGTTTAGAACAGAAATTAAAGGTTAAATATTATGAATCTGTTATATTAACAGATAAATTTTCATAATATCTCTGTAATTTCAATATAATAACAGCAATAAATTATTGTACAGATGCTGAATTTTATGAAGAGATTTGGTAAAGTATCTCTATGCTTATCCGTGAATGATTACTTCAACGTTACCAAGAAATTTCCGATTAAGGTATATTTAACTAATTTTATAATATTAATTATGAAAATTTTGTACTGATATATTTAATTTTGAAATATTTCAGATGGGGAGTTCTCTTTACTCCGTATTTTCTGGTCTTCTAAAACTGAGAACAGCTTCGAGACATAATACTCTGTAGTTGATATGTTCAATGTAATTGTTTCAAATAAAGATATATTTCAATATAATAATTAGTAATATTTATTTAATTACATATTTTACATGCGTGTTTACATGTTTAAAAGATTTTCAGACCGTATGAATGCTGGACCTTATTTATGCTTAAGAAAAAATTACTGACAAATTTAGTACAACATATTAGGTTATTCTTACTCTAATATACGTGAATAGTTATTTGTAGGCTGATGTATTATTAATCAGAATCGAGAAATATATACAGTTTAATCAGTTAACAGTATTGCTCATATCCAGGAGGCTGTGTAATAATATTGTCGTAGGACAAGTGCCAATGTCGTCGTTTATCTGCTCGATGATATGAACTCACAAGTATTTCATTGCAGTTATTTAAGCTAACAGTGAGAACAACGAGCTGCAATTTGAAAAAATTGTAGATTTATAAATTTCCACTGTTGCCTGTCTGTCTGTTCCTTAATTTCGAGAACAAAGTTGAATAGATGAAAATCGAAACCATATATGGAAAGATTAGGGAAGAACCTGATTAATTATAGACGAACTTTCGATGAGAACCGAAAGTCACCTTATTTCAATTCAAAAACTTTTTGATAAAATTGTTAGATAGACGACCGGTACGACTATTGTTCAAAGAGAAGTATGATATACAGGGGTAAATTTTTAAGTGGAGAGCATATATTTTAAATTAAATAAAGTAAAAATTGCACTTCGAAATTGTGATGATGTCGTAAACAATTGCTCGTTACTTTACGTCTCTATCGCAAATTTCAGTTGTAAGTTTTATAAAACTTATAACTAGAAAGATTATAAACTATTTCTTTGTTTCTGTTGTTTTGTAAGTAAATAATCGATATAAAATACTTGTTTAAAGTTTTGAAGTGTTTTATAGCAACGAGGGTTTTTTTAGATATTAAAATATCGCAAGTAGAAGCAGACTTTCAATGAAGCTATCATTTTCTTACACTATTCACTTAACAGAAAAACCCATTAATAGAATATATTTAAAATATTTATAGAATAAAATTCTATTAAAAATGAAATGCAATAATTCAAGTAATATAAATTATAAAAGAAATATCATATTATTTGTTTAATTAAATTATTGCAAAGATTTATTATCAAATGCAATTAATTTCATTAGATAACCTAATGAAGAAATTGTACTTTAGCTGAGGATTCCAGTGATTGTTTACTGTAATAGCCAATAAATATTCTAAACTTAACGAAAATTGATAATTACTTTGCGTCACAATATTTACTAACAGAATATAATTACCAAGGGGTAAATTTTTTCTGGCACTGTGTACATCGGAATACAGATCTGTAGAAATAAAGCGGTGTTCGTCGGAATAAATCAAATTTACCGATCAAGTTATATGTTTATGTTTCAAAATCTATAGTATAAGAATGCGATTCAAGTGTTTGCCTAGAATTTTGTATAAGTGAATATTGGAAGTGAGGTTTGACTTCACTTGGCTTTACCGAAGAAACCAACGCAACACTTTATTCGACGATGTGCGAAGTTAGGATGTTTTTATATGAGAAAATATTCCTTGTGTAAATGCTACCTCCTAAAGAAAACTCCTAAAATTTTACGCGGCAAACTCGTTGGTGAAGTGTAAACCCACGACAAATTGCAAGTACAGTGCTTTTATTTGCTCGGCCACGGATAAGGAAGTGTAAGCTTCCTTTTTAAACTTGAACAAGATAATTATTAAAATGGATGTTACTTGTTTAATCGAAACAATTTCGCGACTTATCGAATTTATGAATAAAAGCAATTCCTATAAATCAAAACAAATAACAGATTTTACAACTTTTATCGTTGATAGTTATACTTTATTTTAATGTATTTCTTGTGGTTATTGCAAACACTTGAAATTGAAATCGTCTGCAAACAATACTTAAAATTGTTTTCAGTAAAAGAAATTTATATTTTGATGCTAATAATTATGAACACAATTTTCATTTTGTTTCGTGTTTAAATCTTTCAAGCAAAAAAAGTTTCTGAACCCGGATATTTTCATTTGTGACCAACACGAACACTCAAACACAATATTTAATTTATGCTCTGACAGTGTAATATGTGACACTGTAATAAGTTTGGAACTTTATACATCAATTTCTTTCTTTATTCCCGTTTCTCAACTTCACCATAGGTTAAAATCATTTTTGTCATAATTTCTACATTGTATGTTGTATACCACCTTGCATTTTATTGAACGTTTTTCTCGTTAATATTATTCTGTTTGCTTTGATAAAAACTTGTTTTGAGAAATTGAACTCTTCGATAATTCAAGTTATTAAAAATAAAAAAAAAAGGTTCGTTATATTGGAAAAGTCATTCAGAGTAACACCAGCCCTATCAGAAAGCAAGAATTGAAATATGTTTTAGATTAATTTGAATTTTGTCTCATTTAAAACATAGATGGATTAATACCGTTCAGAGTAGTGTGGACAGAGGCAGAAAAAGGCACGTGCACAAAGCGCTAAAATACCAAAAATGTTCTAACTAACAAATTCATATAAAAAGAGTCGCATTACAGTATAAAAAATACACAAAAACGTGTAATTGTACATTTTTAAACAACACTGTTCTTCAAAATTTACCAGAAAGTCATTATTATGTTCAAATGCGCCCATTTTAATAATTTTTTGGTACTTTTCTTGTTGTACTGAAATGTAATATGCATTATGTTAATGAAAAACACTTCGTGATTTTAAACTTGTAGCAGACAAATGAAAGGCATATTTAAATTTTATCCTGGTTCCAAATGCTTTATACGTTAAATCGAAAGATGTATCGATTCAGTTTCAATATTGACAAAGTTAACGAGTTTAAAAGACGAGAGTTCATGTATAGCCTTGGAAATGCATTTTCAGGAAAATGCGAATACCAATAATAGTAATGTTTCCAAAGACTTACTGTACTATAATTAAAATATCATATACATATTTTAGAGTGAAATTTATTAGTAATACCAAACATAAATGCATTAATTTAAAAAGCGAACACTTTATTATGTTTACTAATAATTAATTTTGTTCATCTTTCATAAATATCAATTCTCCTGTGTAAGTTTAAACTGCTATTATAATTCCAGGCATCTTTTAGTTTGATAAATGGACGTTTTAAAATTCCATTTATAAGAATCGCTTATAAAATAGATTAGAGTAAAATATGTTTTATATAAGTGAATACAAAATACCAATCTACGATTCATCGTGGAAACTGAGAAAGAAACTTTGCTTATTTTCTATAGCGGATAAGTTTCACTTTTAATAATTGTATTGAAGTATAAACATAACGTTGTTACCTCGTTAACGTGGCTAAGATTATTACAATTATCCGAAAAAACAAAATGCAAACTTCATCAGGTGTTCGGCCTAAACTTATAAGTTTTCAAGAGGAAATATGTCTGAAATGTTTTCTGTCACCAATTACCTCAATGTCAATTATATATGGATGGAATTTCTTCAATCCTTGTTCATGTGTTATACGAAATCACAATTATTTGCTAAAATTTCTGAACAGGTTTTACTTACACTTTATCGAATTTATCTACTGGATGCATTTCCTCCTCACTTTTTGCATGACAATTCCTTTTGTGTCAAGCAAAACGCCCTGTATATCCTGGTATTTGATTGTCGACAACGACATCTTTGTCAAAGTAAGCGTCTGTCTTCTTTCTTTGGTGTTTGCCGTAATGTTCAGCATCGTCAGAAGAGTAAAATTAAATACAAAAATAAAACTAAGAAGTTCAAATTACTTTTGTCAAAATCAGTTGTTTTCTATCATTAATCACATAGATATTGCCACAGTGATTTTGACAATAATTATTACATTATGGCTTCAGATATTAAACGTATTTTTCTTTTATCAAGATTTGAAAAAAAGAGAATTATTCAAATTCGAAGCACTTTTCTGTAGCATCGAAGTTGGAATATAGATGATTTTTCTTAGTGGAGGTTTTTTATACCTGGCTTTCTTTCTTTCCATGTTTATTGTTATTTTATCAAAAGCATTCCAGAAAGTATCGGAAGAACTTTACTTACTAAAGAAAGATAATCCAAAGTTGGAAGTTGAATTGGAAGAAATTATGGTACAACACCATGAAATTTGGACTTTTACCAATCAACTAAACGGACCATTCAATTATATATTAACGATTTTGTATGCAAATTTATTAACAGAAACGTGTCTACTTTATTTTATTGCAATTTTTTCGAAAACGAAATTCGCATTGAAAGTCCTCATTTTTATAATTTGTGCTTTATCAACTTTTGGCTGTATTTTATTTGGATTCTTGATGTCTGTTTTTACGTCAAACGTAAGAAATTTTATTCAAATGAAAATAATTTCATTCACGAATTTAATCAAACGTTTCGCTTTCTTTTTTCCTCTTTCAGATGCAAACATCCTTTCAAGATATAAGAAGATTCGCTGATTGCGATCTCAGTTTAGAACAGAAATTAAAGGTAAACTATTTAAATTTTTTCTATAAATAAATGTGTAATTTTTGCAAAATTTAGATACAGTAATGACGATCATTTATTTTATAGATGTTGAATTTTATGAAGAGATTTGGTAAAGTATCTTTATGCTTATCCATGGATGATTACTTCAACGTTACCAAGAAATTTCCGATTAAAGTATATTTACTACATTTTTTAATATTAATTATTAAAATATTGTATTGATATATTTAATTTTTGAAATGTTTCAGATGGCGAGTTCACTTTATTCTGTATATTCTGGTCTCCTAAACATCAGGACAGCTAAAATGGATACGTTATAAATGTTAATCTTCCCGATCGTTATTTTACGCCCGAACAATCCGCGGTCTTCTGCTTGTATTTCAATATATGTTGACTTCATAATTAAGATTATTAGATTATAACCGATCTTACCAGTTTTCACAGCGTGCAATAATTAGGTACCCCCTCTTTCGAGCCTAATTAAAGAACCTTCAAATGGGTCTAAAAGTACGTGATATTTCTGCATAAATGCAGAAAATCGTATCTGCAAAGTGCATAAAATTTCTAAAAGAGTATTTCTAAAGGAAAAAAGAAATCTTCCTCTCTAGAGAAGGAGAATTTCTAAAAGTTTCTTCTTAGTGTGCATTTTCATGACGTAACCTATCTGTTAGATTACTATGTAAAACGTTTACATGGACTTATTTTATTAACTGGACGTATTGTACTAGTGAATGACCTGGTTCAGCAAAATTTAAGAAAATACTTATCAGAAAAAATAGTATTGTTGCGAATTAGATTTGAACATCGTTGAAATAAAGAAAAAAGAGAGAAATAATTATAAAAGAATATTTACATATTTATATAACAAGACAAAAGAACATGAATGAATAACAATATAAGAAGAGAAATCCACAAATTATGGTAAAGTATCAGCGACAGAGGAAATGATAGGCATATAAAAGAAACAACATCGTATTAAGATAATTGTTCAAGTTATAGTTGATGTGGAATAAGTAAGTTTTACGAATGTTTAGATTATTTTTTAATAAAATGGCTTATAGTTATTGTCGTTGAATACAGGAATATTGGAAATATGCTTGGATTTATCCCGTTAATAAATTTTAATTTCGATTTAATTGATAAGCAAGATAATGTAAGTTATTTTATTTCGTTTAATGTCGGATTTTATGGTGAAAAATTTTATAAATTGTATTAATTTTTAAAATTTTGCTTTTAGGCATTTTTTTTATGTAAATCTGCTGATGAGGGACAAACAGGTCCGAAACACAGTTATATCGAGTAAAAGGTGTTCAGATGAATAATAGTCGTAAAGTCTGTTTTTTTTATTAGTTTTTTTTAAATTTCGCTGAACCATATCACCAGTACAATACGTTCTGTTAATTAGTCCTTGTAGGCATTCTACATACAAATCTGTACAATAAGGACCCAGAGGCATATGAATTAGCAACCTATCTGTCAACGAAGTTTCATCTTTAAACACCTAACCGTTTGTGCTAATTATTATCATCAACTCATCACGATTATATATATGGACAAGATTTTGTAATAATTACTTAATTATATATTATTTATGTGTGATGTTAAACAATTTCTTTGTACATACAGCAACTCGCCGATGTTTACCTGTGAATAGTTGTTTTCAATTATACGCCTAGTTTTTTATATATGTTATATAGAGTTTTCTACATAGAATATAATGTTATTGTCAGATTAATATGTTTTCTTTCTTAATTCATTGCATAGCATATTACGTTTAATTACGTGACGCCTGAAATGTAATTCGGAAAAGTGTCGTTCATAAGTCATATGACAGATTTGTCGCACTTTCCTGTCACCATCGAAAAACTAAATTAATTTTCAGTTATGAAAGCCAAACTCACAAGTTGTAGCCCTATTTTAATTTCAATTTGGCAGTTATAACAGACGACTTAAATACTCATATAGGAAAACTTCGATTTTTACACCCCTTGAAATACAAATTACACATGTGTATTTAATATGTTTTAGCTGTGTGTTTTGCAGTATAACTCATAAGTAGAAACTTTATTAATTATTTTCAGTTTATTGTGTTTTATAACTACACGAGGTTGATAAAATGTTTATCTTAGTTTTCTTACGTACTTGCAGCAACAACGTTCCTGTAAGTTTTACTATATTGCTAATGAAATCAAACAATCAATGCATCTNATAACTCATAAGTAGAAACTTTATTAATTATTTTCAGTTTATTGTGTTTTATAACTACACGAGGTTGATAAAATGTTTATGTTAGTTTTCTTACGTATTTGCTGCAGCAACGTTCCTATAAGCTTTACTATATTGCTAATGAAATCAAACAATCAATGCATTTGAGTTATCATTTTAGCTTATTTTTTATACATTTAATGAAGGTATAAACGATCCAGCTATGCAAATTACATATAATTTAGGTGATTTGCATAGCTAGCTATAAATTTGAAACATGAATTGGTGATTCCAATTCAGTTATCATTTCGCTACTAAGTAAAGTAAAGAATTTTTCCTAGTAAAGAAAACTGTACTAGATGAACTTCGTACTTGAATAAAATACACGACGATTGACAAAGTAATGTTAGATTATTAGGGGCATTAAACTAAAGCGATTCGTTACTCTTCATTAGCAATCAACTGTTTCGTTTCTTCTTAAACTTCTTTAAGTTACATAATAAACGGGCTTATTGTTATTCGTGTCACTGTTAATGTAGTTTAGAATATTCTTTTATTTAATTAAAAAACTCACGAAATTATTTAACAGAACTGAATTAAAATATTTTCAAAGCACTTACACTAGGGATCGAAAAATCGATATACTGTCGTTATAATTACTGTTTGATAATTGTTATGAAAAATGTAATACGTTAAGGTATACAGGTCATTACAAAATTCCTGTTTCAAACTTATATGATAAATTCTTTAAGCAAAACTAAGATAAAAAAGAATTTTCGGTAATATTTTTCCAATAATGCCTTTATTAAAAAATTATAGAAATTTAACTTCAGTGACGCCATTTTTTGGATTTTCGAACAAATGGGGATAAGTTCATGTTTTGTTTCTATATTTAGATTGCAGGTTATTAAGAAACAAAGATAGTAGATTCATCTTAATCCTGTCTTTTGCAAAACGCTCTTGGTTAAAAAATAAATAGGTTTTTCCTTACATTGTGCATCACCGTAAATGTTCAAAGGATATTAACTTCTATTGGGTGAAGGGCCACTCTGGTTGTCCTGGAAATGAGCGGGCAGACCTGCTTGCTAAGGTAGCCCCTTCGAGGCTTAAGGACATTTCCTTCTCCTCTATCCCTGTGTCATGGGTTTCCAGCGCCCTAATGCTTTACGTTAACAGCAAATGGCAAAGTGAGTGGGATACTTCTGTCACGGGTAGGTGGACGTACAAGCTCATCCCCAGGGTGGACAGGCCGAACCCTACACACTTCAACCCTAACTTCTACATGACACAATTCATGACCGGGCATGGAAACTTCAACTACTACCTTGCAAGATTTTTAAAGAAGGGTGACGGGAAATGCAGCAGCTGCCCACTGGAGGATGAGACCCCAGAACATCTCCTCTACCATTGCGAGGGCACGGAGGAAAAAAGGATGGAACTCATATCCACCATTCTAAAAAACAACGACACTTGGCCTTGTAACCCGAGCCTCCTCATCAGTAATAATCTCTATTACAAAGCCTTTGCAAACTTTGTGACAAGGCTCATCTCCAGCAGATCGACTCACCATTAAGTGGACTATACCAATAGGACTATCTTAGCTGTGTTATTTTGCCGCTGGTAGAGGGCCCTACAGGCCTCCCTTCCCTTCGCCGTTCAGCTGTGTAAAACCACGCTGTGTGGTTCGTTATCTTCTGTATATATTTGTCGCGCAATCTCTTGTACACTCATTCACCAATTATGTGCTTTCCTATGCACGGGACCCTTTACTTCTATCGCCTTTACGCTCAGCAATTGACGCCCAGCAATGGCGCACTTGTAATCTACATCCTTCCTCTTTCTCTTCCCCGTCTTCCCCCCTTTCCTCCTTCCTTCCTCTCCTTCGCTGGCTATGCCTTTCGGTGCGGCCAGGATCTATCAACTATCTATCACCGTAAATTAACATGTCGGCCTACGATTTGTTTAGTGTAATGTCCCAAAACCTCTGCATTACTTGCCCAACCGCGAATATGCCCGATTTCTCTAATTGCAATTTAAAATTACCGTCATGCCATAACTTTCATTTCTATCAACTTATGTTTTAAGTACATAATTCGCAAATAATACTGTGGAAAATACCGTAAAATGATTTTTAACACTAACAATTTACAGGTGAACCTCTTACGCATTATCACGACGGAATGAGGTTCAGTACTTACGACAAAGACAACGATCTCATACCGCCGAACTATAAAGTTGAATGGTGGTTTGGTGCTTGTTTGTTTTCCAACGTCAGTGAAATTTAAAAAAAGATATTTACTATATTCGGGCTTATATGAAAGTGCGTGTTTCCATTGGGAAGGTTTATATTACTCATTGCCAGAAGTTGAGCTGAAAAGACGTCGTGTTAGATAATTGTATATCAATATAACTGTAAATCATTCGAGACTGCATACTGTAATATCAAAACATTTACTAAAACACCTTTTCTTGTAGCCAAAGTTTATAAGAAAAACTTTCTAACGTTTTCGGTCTTGTTAAAAGACCTTTCTCAAGAAAAATAAATCAAATAAAACAACAAATTGTAAATCGAACGCTTAGCACAGCTAACACGTTTTTCGAATATTTTCGAACTAGCTTATAATCCATTGCAATTTATGACGTCATTGTGAACTTAGCAACGGAAATATAAAAAAGATTACATAAATATCTAAATACAAATAGATATAGTAACCATCTCCTAACCTTATTCAAAAATACATAGCCTAAGATACATAGTAACTACTTCCCTCAATTATTAAGTTTATATTAAGCTAGAGGACCATGCTGCCGATATTTTTGTCGATTCTCGAAAGTTGACTGCAAGGCCTTTATGCTTTGCCTTACAAATCTGCCAGGCTTCTGCGTAATGCCGATGTTTCCTGTCGCGGACTATCTGCATTAGTCTTGCTTGGTCCCATTCAACCTTGACGTCTTGCTTTTCAATATAACTGTGTGAAAATAAAGATGTCTTTATTCTATAAACTGCTTCTATTTTGTTATTTATGTTCCCTTTATCTTAAATATAACAAAATATATATTAAATTGATTATTCCGGATTTTATAAATATATACTGTACCTATATTACATTTTTTCGTTTACAGTAAAATAATTAAATAAACATCTGAATGTCCGATGCTTTTAATTAAATTCAAACGATCGACGTAATGATTCGGGCAACTTTTCTGATATT
Source organism: Centruroides sculpturatus (assembly GCF_000671375.1). Classification (NCBI taxonomy): domain Eukaryota; kingdom Metazoa; phylum Arthropoda; class Arachnida; order Scorpiones; family Buthidae; genus Centruroides; species Centruroides sculpturatus. The sequence goes on from NW_019385215.1 coordinate 118,813, forward strand.
ATTATTAATTAAATTTTAATTAATTTGGTAATAGAGTAATGCGTAATATGAAATTCAATTTAATAAGTATAATTAAATTATTTAGTAGATACTGAGGATTTAAGAAAGATTAAAAGAAAGTAAGAATTTTTTTCCTTTTTTTAATATGAAAAAGCAAGGAATAAAATTAAAAAAAAAAAAACTTTTTTCCTTTTTTTAATAAGAAAAAGCAAGAAATAAAATTAAAAAACTTGTTTTTATTATTATTTATTATTTAATAGTTTACAAATCACAATCCTTTATACTGTTTTTAAACAGTATATATACAAACGTACACATATACATACATTTGATGGGAATCATAATATCCCCTAATGGGGATCAGTCTTTCCCTGCACCGTTTTCGCATAACGGGGCTTAGATACAATATTCTTTACAGTGACTTATACTTTAAATACAATTATACAAAACATAATAAAAAAATAAAAACAAAAAAACAATAATAATAAAATTAAATTTAAAAAATTAAAATTAAATTTAAAAAAATAAAAAAAAACCCACTGAGCAACTTGCTTAGGAAAATTAATTACAATTTAACCCGAGTTACTTTTCTCTGTATGATCTTCTTAAAAAAGGTAACAAGCTGCCTATACGTTTTTTGTTTCTGATTAACTGGTACACACTACAGGGCCAGCGTAACCCTTCTTCCAATACAACCATTTCGAGATAATGTCTTTCAGATGTCCATTCCAAGCAATCATAAATGAGATGGGACAAAGTCTCCATCTCCTCTCCACATACACATTCATTTTGTTCATCCAAATGAAACCTGCTCCTATATTCTCTGAGACCATCGTGTCCCGAAAGACAAATCATAAGTTCACGCTCTCTTCCAAACCACTTAAGATGGGAGAGTCTTTCATTAATATTTGGGAGTAAGTCGAAGGTTTTCCTTTTATACTATTTGTCCAAATCTGTTGCCATTTTTCTATCATTTTACTTTTTAATGCCTCCTTTCCCCAGGACTGTGGAACTGTCTTAAACACTTTTCCATTACCAGTGGCAGCTTCTTTGGCCAGAAAATCAGCCCGTTCATTCCCATATATACCGACATGTGCTCTGACTAGAGGATTTGATCCCGGGATCTCGAAAATCGGGATCCCGACAACTTTTCAGTCCCAAAATTTTCGGGATTAAGTTTTCCTAATCCCGAGATTTTCGGGATTGACATCATTTTAAAAAAAGTTGCAAAATAGACTGCATGAAGCGAAACGTTCAGTGCCAGTGCTTTTAACAGAATTGCTTGCCTATCATTTTAATATAAAATACAAGAAATTTTATTCCAAGCAAGCAGCAGAAATTAACCTAGTAGGCTTGCGATGCTTGCTTGGAATAAAACTTCTTGTATTTTCAACTAAAATGATAGGCAAGCAGTTCTCACTGGGTTACTTGGTAATATACTTCATTTTTGTATTTTTGAATTTTCGCGGGCGCCAATCGATTTTCTGGCGCAGTCGAGAGCACTACTCAGTGCGTTTTACCTGTCAATGTGTCAGCCATCTTGTTTTGCCAGTGTGGTTAATATAGACCCGACGCCTCTCGCTTAGGGGGGTCGACCTTAGGTGAAAAGGTTACGACCCTCGCCTTGCCCGCGATCTGTCAGGATGATGCGAGAAAGTCTTTTTACGTTTCGGGGTAGTGGTTTGCTGGACGCTGAGAGACTCACACAGAGACCGAATTTACAAAATTAACGCGTTTATTTTTAGAAAGACATGCTTACAATGATCGAAACAATCGGGATTGTAGCCTTTACTCCTACAATCCCGATCCGTGTCGACCGGACTGTTTTCTTCCATCCTCCCCGTGTCCTCGAAGCTTATAAGTATTTACTAACGATTCCTCCAACTTCCATCAAACCTAAACGCGTTTTCTCAGCAGCTGCATATATGTGCAACAAATTGAGAAGCAGACTTGGTGATGAGACACTGGATGCGTTGTTATTTCTCAGATCATATTTTCGCAATTCAAATTAGAATGTTCCTATTAGATTAGTTTTCTTTATATTTAAGAAAAATGTGACTGATTAATATTATTTTTAAATACTTTTTGCTAAGAAACTTACTTTACTACCTACTTACTAGGTTGTTATATGAAAGTAGTCTATTTAGTCGATGTTAAGAGAGATTTTTGTTAATTTTCAATGTTTATTTGCATAGTTTGTTACATAAAGGTTTTTTCAATTTATGTGAGTTTAAAGAGATCTCAGTGATGCTTAAAAAAGAATAAATTTAACATGAAACAGTGATTTTAAGTCTGGTTAGTCTGACTCTAAGTCTGATTAGTTAGAGTGATTAAATTAACTAAGTGTATATCGTAAAATACGTTGATTTTTGTCTAAATTTTGATTTTTGATTTCTGTAAGATTTTCTTATTTTTTATTAACCCTCAATACCGATTATACTTATTCAATCCCGGGATCAAATAAGTATAATCCCGAAATCCCGGGATTAGAAATAAGGACCAGGATCGAATTCCCTAGCTCTGACCCATTTAAAATAAAACTTCTCTATTAGACCATGTTCTCTGAGTTTTGTCTGAATACTAAAGACCTGCTGTTGTTTACATTTACGGTTAGTAAGGGCCTGAAGACTATCTGTATTAATACAGACACCTTCTTTCTGTTCATGTTTTATACACCATTCAACAGCTTTGTCTATGGCCAATAACTCGGCTTGAAAATTGGANTGTGTGTTGCACTTTTCTCTTTGTAAAAAATATAATGCAGCCATTAAGTATAAATTATACAAAAATCATCACGCTTCTCAAACATGCGGTTACATTATCCGTACAAAGTGAACACAAGATTTCGAATACTAATCAGCAATTTAAGAAGGGGGTGATACAATGAGTGACAAAATTTGAATTTTAATTAAACAGATACAACAAAAATTAGAATATTTTTCATTCAACAAAGAAACTTCTGCTTAAGTAAAATAAATTCTAAAGTATTCTTACATTCTAATTCTATTAACAATGCAAGATACATTCATTATCTAATTTTATGTTAACATTTTTATACAGCTGATTTTAAGACTTTTCTTACTGTTAAATTATAAAAGAAATTGAAATACGTTGTGTTATAAAAATAAAAGCAATAACTTATCCTACCATGCCCATCATCATTATCGATCATGATTTTGCCATCTGGTTTAATAGAATCGGTTGAAATACATTTTGATTCAATTTCATCACTTTCTGATGAATCGATGTGAGAGCCGGATTCATCATCTGAATTCTGAAAAAATATTTCAATATATTTATTAAATTAAATATTGAATTTGATTCATAATATTCAACAATTACATTTTCAGTAATTGCTGAACAAATTTAATAAAGCAATGACAGGCAGCTGCAAAAAGTGATTGTAATTGGCAATACGAAAAATATTGCTCAAATTGTCCTTTATTCTACATTATCGTGGAGTAATTATGAAAACATTAAATCTTTACTGACGATAATATGGAGGGTGTGCACTAGTAGGTATACAGTTTGGAATATGAAAAATACAAATGTTTGGTGTTCGTTATTATTACTCTTATAATCTTTTATTAGTTCATATTACTTATTTGTGATTTAATTTGTACATAATAATAAATGTTGTTTCTTCCTATTTTCTCGCTGTATGTTTTTCCATAATAACATAAACCTACTTTTGAACCGCAGGTGTATATTTACTGGACTACGATCTTGAAACTGTAACTATACATTTGCTTAGTCATTGGTCTGGCTGTTTCACTGTTTTTTGCCAATTTCGGGAACAAAGTTAGATAGATGAACACCAGACCACCCTAAGAGAACCTTAGGGAGTCGTAGTGTTGATTAACTATATATGGTCTCCGGGCTAGACCGAAAGTTGTGTGATTTTTTTTGAATAAAAAAAACTGACAAAAGAATTGCTGCTCTGCATTGTAACAATGTCACGTTATATTTTGGTTGTTGCCATTGTTTGCCTGCCTGTTGAAATATCTTCAATCTTCACACATTTATAAGCACTAGAAAGTTGTTTTGCATTATAACTTTTCAAAAAATAATTTTAATTGTGGCTATTTTCATTCACATCTGAGATATGACGTAAAATTAATTATTTAAATCCTTCAAAGAGAGTATATTTTTAATTATTTAATTGCAAAATCAATATTGTCTTTCTAATTTATGACTTGGAATGAAAACATGTTAATATTCTATCCCCAGATCAAATGTAATAATTATTCGTAAACGTAGTTTCATTAATATAAGCAATAATTACTAAAAATATTCTGTGAAGAATAAACATATCAATTTTAAAAAGTAAAGAAGAAACAACTTCATAAAAAAATGATATGAAGTAAATTTTAATAAAATATCTATGTCTTTTTTGCTAAATTTAAAATTTTGTCTTCTTATTTGCTTTATTTGTTCAGCACTGTGCTAAATAAATAAATACATATGTGTATTTTGGTATTAATATAACAATGTTGTATATTTTTGGTTTGTCAACCTAATAAATACAACATTCAAACTTTCAAATGACAAAAATATTGAAAAATAATTAAATTAACTTTAAACTTACAACAGAAAATTCATCAGAAATTTCAAAATATGCTTCTGTGGGTACATTTTCTATGCCTTCTGATTCGTTTACAATTTCTAAATTCTTTTTAGAAATTGGAGACATTTGTGTCATTTGAATTTTAGGAACTTTACTTTTATCATTTTCTTCAATTTCAAATTTAGAAAGTAAAATATGAAAATTCACAATGAAAATAAAATATCTTTATTTTAAATTTCTAAATAATAAAAACGCGATCCGTGTTTCAGTCTGTAACGACCACTTAAATTAGTAGTTTAATCATTATTAAGTTCAAAATTAAAACCTAGTTTTCTATAACATGAAAAACTGCGAAACAACCATGAATAAATTTAGCAAATAAGTAGTCAAATATTTGAAAGAATTTGCTGCTATTGAAGACATTCTTTATCTTATGTATGACGTTTTATTATTTCTATTTAGTTATGCAGGGTGCATAACTATGTATAACCACGACGGGAAATGTTGTTAGCGTGTCAAGGGTTACAACATGACATTGGTCACTGACCACTAATGTTAAAATATTAAAAAAAATTATAACATTGAGTATAAATAGTCTCTTGGTGGTCGAATTGAAAAATTAATTCTATGACATTTTACTTCCTTAATTAAATATGTAACAAAATCAAAAATCTAAATTATAGATATATTAGCAACCAGAGACAGGAAGATTGATCGAAGATCCTACAAATATGAAACACTGCTTTGATTTACTATATTTTTAAAAATAAACTTTTAATTATTTGGGTAAATTTTTCTAGCCTTTGTCAGAGAGACAATGGAAACAATTTTATTACTGTATACAGATTCTGGCTCTGCTGTGATAAAGACCCTAGCATAGGTTTCAAGAATACACAGTGTATCTATCCTCTGTGTCAATGATCTTGTCGGATGTTATGTGACTGTTTATGTAAATACTAATATACTTGCTTGAGATTTATATCCATCTATTTCTATTGCAATATGCAAAATATTTACCAGTAGGAAGCTCTTGCTCCGATTCTTCCTCAGCCACAGCTATTTTGGATGACAGCCCATGACCGATTACTTGACAAGGTGTACTTCCGATCATTCCAGCGGGTGGCTCGTAAGCAAACAGTCCATTAAGCGAAACATAATACAGTATATTAGGAAAGCGCACACTTCTCTTCAATCCTGGAGGTGGCCCAAAAACGATCAGGCGATAAGGCGCTCCATAACTAGTTCCTTCAGGCAGAGGCGCACTTCCTATCATTCCAGGTGGCCTATATGCTATCTGTTCACGAGGCGAAATATAATAAATTACCTTAGGAGAAAGCACACTTCCAGTGAATTCAGGAGGTGGCCCATAAACTATCACTCCATAAGGTTCTAAATACCTAATTCTTTCAGGAAAACGTACATTTCTGACCATTCTGGGAGTTGACCCATAACCGATGTACTGAAATTTAAGCACAAAATTAATAAAAACTATTTTAATTATAACTTTAAACTTTAAATTTAAAAATGTTCTTGTAGACTTCAATATTGTTAAAAATTTTAACTTAATCTTTAACTGACAACAATTATTTTAAGTGAATAAAATATTCTCCAAATTACAAAAGTAGTGATGATTTTTGTTTTCAAATAATTGAGGAGTGAAGCAATGTAAATGAATTAATACAAAAGTTTAAAGAAAAAGCAATGCTTTCCTTCTGTACAATTAACACGAAATTTTCTTGACATGCTATTTGAGTTTTCTTTTGATGAAAGTAAAAAGATATAATTTATAATTTTCTGATACACTCACCTGATTATTATCCATAAAATAAGAATTGTTAGGAAAAGGCAAATTACCCCAAAAAGATTCTCTTTGGAAATCTGTGAACGAACATTTCACAATTAAGTTATGTATTTTCGTAACACACCTATTGTATTAATGATACAGTAAACTACGAATACATTTACCGGCAACCTCTTTTAAAACTGTCAGTTGCCGTCTGTTAAAATATTTCTTTAAGAATCGTTTTATATTATTAATAATTATGAAATGGCAAAAGCTCAATTTTGACCGTAATAAAATCCTCATTAGGTCCGATTGCTCAAGGCGTACGACACAGGAACCCATCTATATCTCACACCCTTTATCCATTAAAATATAAAAGCTTCAATGAGTGTAGTATACAAAACTCGCTGAAAGCATTGATAAATTTTCGACAAAAAGCACGGGTTATTATGCTGTGAACTGAATGAATCAAATCGTACCCCATACGCATACACTATCTTCCAGGCATACAGAAAAACATTCAATTTTATTTATTTATTATTATTATTTTTTCAGTTTTCGATGTTTCTCAGTCCCTCCGACTTCAAAATTGTAAAAATGTTGGAAAAATCGAACACCGTACTTTCCCTCTGTTATTTATAACATCAAAAAAGTAAAAATAATTATAACAATTAAAATTAATGTATCATTATTGATTGAAAGCCATTGGGGATTTGTTTAGTAGAGTAATTTTTACAAATAAGCATCACGAAAGGCAGTCTGAAATCTCTAAAATTATGCCACAAAAATTAGCATTGAAGCATTGTTTTGATTTCACTTAAGGACTTGCCATGAAACAACTAATGTAATTAAACACGAAATAAGACAATTTAACTTACTTATTCCACTCATTTTTTCAAAATTTAATCGCTTTCAAAAAACTTTGAACCGCCAACAATCGCTTTGAATAAACAACTCGTTTCAACAATTCTCAAAATTGTATTGTTAAGAGTTATTGTGAATATTAGGGCGCCTCTAGTGGGCTAAATAGAAGCTGGCATTTTGGTTGGAATGCCCATCATAGCGGGGAGGATAGGAGATGACGTTTACGGGTTTTATGACGAAAGGTCTCTGCCGACTCATACTGTGCTCTTATCTGACTGTATATTTTCAATTTAAACAAACGTTATTTTGTTTATGACGTGTCTAGTTTCGTTTGAGAACCCGTAATGTAGCGTTACAACAGTTAATATATCAATGGAAAACCATGCACCACATGATTAGATAAATGCTGGACACCTTGCGAAAACTATTTTATATTAAAAATTTATTTATTATTTATAATTATCTCCACAACTACTTTTGCTTAAATTTTCTCAGTAAAAATAGAATCCGAATTGCTTCCGTACTTTTTTACATCGCCACGTGTTTTATTGGGTACGGGATGTAAATTTAAAAAAACCAAATACGTACACGTTTAGTAAATAAGAGTGAATAAACATTTGAGAGAATAGAAAATAGCAATTATTTGTTTAAGTTGACTACGTATTCTATTCGAAGTGAATTTAAATAAATAAATGGCCAAGACAACGCACTTGACACAACTAGCATGTGATCGTAGGATTAGTAATAAATTCAGGAGCCGTATTTTGATCATCGTCTCTCGTCTCTGAGAGACAGTGTCGAGTCTCAAACTGGTCTCTGATTAGATAATGATTTGTTTATGTCTCCAGAGATCATCGTGACTCTCCAAACGCTTTTCTTTACTTATTGCAAGAGGAATACTTCCTGCAATAAATAAAAAAATCCCTTGATTGGACTCATATTGCAATCAACGCATTTCCAGCTGTTAAATACAATGAGGAATCATTTGTAAATAGAAAGGAAATTTAATAAACTATTCCAATCTGAGTAGAATACTTCAAAATCAGTGTATAATCATCTTTTTGGATCCTGGGATACACTTTCATTTAGCAAAGATTTCCAACCTCATTTAATAGGCCATCTTCAGGCTGTAATTTTATTGGAACATCTTAACCGTTAAATATTGTTCTAAATACAATTGAAGAATAACAATTTTTGAAATATCTGAATATAAAGCAAAAACAACTAAAAATTAATATATATAACGAGTAACAGTACTTTGGTCTTCCAACAAACTAATATTTTATTAAATGCACTTCCACGCCGCTGGTAAACCGTCCGCATTTTTTGCTTTAATTGCAATTGCTTTAACCTTTCAACATGCTTTTGTATATTTCAAGTTTTTCAGCATTCTGTGTTAATGTGGGAGAGTGGCGTGCGATGATATTTGATGAGAGGGATGATGTGTTTCCATAAAAATTATAAAGTAACCTAATCACTGGAAGCATTATACAAAATTTTAGTATGTAGCATCCACGAGCTAAACCACATAAATCAGGTGCTCTGTAATGCGCGAATGAGTAAAATAATCTGGCTGCTTTACACAATTCAAATATTTTGTCTGTAGAACCTGTCTCGTGTTCGACAATACAGCGCTTTCATTGGGAATATGTGTATACGAATTTATATTCAAATATACAATAGCAAACTTATCATTGTCTTTCACATGCATAGAAATTTGTAATAAAATAGATTATGTGGTTATAATAAAGTACTATAATTTGCGACTTGAATTATTTAGTAAGTAAAGAAAAATTAATGATTAAAGTTGCCATGTGTTGAAGTGAACCACTATATAGTTGGTGTTCAAGTTGCAAATCAATTGCCGGCACGGTTTCATGCGTACTAAAAATACTATATATTAGAGAATACAAAGGGAACGTCGCTTCCACAGCTTCCATTGACTGCGTACCACTGGTGTAAATACTAAATAATGTTAGTCTCTTTTCATTTTATCACCAAGCCCTCAGTCTGCGCCATTCAGGAGAGTACCGTGTTATCAGATGCCATTCTTACGTTACATTGATGTTCTTTGAATCAAAGTTTCAAGTTTTTTTGTAGTGACACCGAAGTAATCCTTGTCTATTCGCAACTGCATTTTTTCATATCGTATCCTGTACACACCTGCCATTTCTTTTGTTTCTAGTTTATTCTTATCGTTTCTTAATCTTCGATACATAGTTGTGGCTTTTTTATAATCATATTGGACCCTTTATGTTTTACGATTTATTTCGTGATGTTAGTTATACCTCTGTTAAAATAAACTTCATGATTCCACTTGTTTTTTTAGATTTGTATCCTCAAACCGTCTAATCAGACCTTCTATCTAGTTAGTTTCATATCCTAGTGTGGTGGCTGTTTGTTTAATTCTGTTCAGCTCGTTCACTCTGTCTATTATATTCTCTCAATATAAAAAAGCTCTTTTGATAAGTGCCTGGAATGCCGCAACCTGGTATATAAAAATCATTCGAATTGTAAGGGATGTATAATGAGCTGTGTGTTGGATTGATGTATACACTTGTGTTTATCCTTACATTTTTAAACTCTACATTTATATCTAAAATATGCAGTTGTAGCAAGCTTTTGTGTTCTACTTTCAATTTCAGCCCATCTTTGTTACTGTTAATTATGCAAATTTAGAGAAAAAATTTAATCGTTTAGAAATGGTTGTAGTCCAACATTTTTTGTTTATATCAAATTTTTCTTTCTTACTGCTGTTACTTTTTCTTCCTAATTTTTCTGTCAATCTATCATTATTTCCATGAACTTCAATTTCCCTTCTAAATTTTCTTTTATGTTCGACTTTGCCACATTTATGGCACTTTATATTTGATTATTCTTTTGCTCTATGATCACTGAACATATAGATTGCACATAACCACTTTACACTAGAATACTCCACTGGGAACCTGCATCCTCTATTGTGCACGTAATTGGGAATTTTTTTTTCTTCTGTATAGTAACATACTTTTACCGGTCTGTATCTTGCTATTCGGCATAAAAACTCTCAATATAGGCTAGTATGCTATTCACGCCAAGTAACATTAATTAGTAGTTAAAACTGAAAGCCTTTTGCACCTTCATGCAGCATGTCTCTAATGTATATCCCTCCATCAATTTTACGTGGGAAAAAGAAAGTAGTGTGGCTATAACTTTCTTGGATCTATGCGTACGTAGAACCTCGGAAACATTGATTTTTTCAGTTTAACATAAGTTTAACATGCTACCGTACATCATCCCGGCAAATGCATTCCAACCTGCACGTTATGTGGATGCCGCCATAGCCGCCTACTAAGAAGAAGTTTTTGTTGCCATCAACACAAGATCTCATAAACAGTGTGTAAAGTAGTGACCTTTCAGCGGAGTGGGGACAAAAGAGGTGCGACCTTGTCAATTGGACCCACGTGCGGTCGGGTAATACCACTTGTAAAGTATTGACTTGTAAACAAGTGTAAACAAAGGAAGCGCCGGCTTTGTTAATTGGACCCACCTGCAGTCAGACGGTAATGGTAAGCAAACGAACGTAAACAAGTGGCCGACGTTTGTGTAAGCTTCACTCTCGTCGGATGACAGCGGACCCATGTGTAAGCTGTTCGGGCATAAAAAAGGGTTGTGATTGGTCGAAAGTTCCCGTTCCAAAATCCCTTAAATTGCGGGGCGAACGAGAGTCAAGGAGAGAAGGGCAAGAGACTGATACACCGTTGTCTCAGGCACTTGGGAAGCCCGCTGAGCATAAAGAGAGAGTGTTCTCCTCTGTTGATCTTCTCAGAGACGGGTTAGTGCTGAGACCGGACCGACCGTGCAGTTGAGCCGACTCCACAAGCTGACTGAGGTCTCTCCAAAGATTATTAGTTCCCAGATGCCAACCTAGCACATGAATTCACCACGCATGGTCATCTTGTACATACAGTCGACCCCCCCTATAAGATATAGATACGTTCCAATTTATTAGGAATCCGATTTCTTACAAGTTGTTCCAATCACAGCCCGACACGTGTTAAGTTTACAGACTACGGCTGTTTGAAAGATTTTCTTCCATAAAATTAATCGATTCTACACTAATCCGACTCAACAGTTCCAAAATATGTATATTTTTTTGTAGTTTTATAGGAATCGTAATTATAGGGACCGTAATTATAGGGGGGGTCGACTGTATACTATATTTTCTAACTTGTACTTTCTACTACTGTAAATAAACTGTAAATATATTCAATTTAAGTGTGGAGGTGTGCTTTCCAACGAACCTGATTCATTACATCGAGTCGTGAAACACAAGAAAACAACTCAACGAAACGGAGTTGGGAAGGAACGGCAATAAGATCTTCACTGGCGCAGTCAGCAGGATAGTCTTGCAACTCTTCAGGAGATTCCCGCAAGAAGACAGGGAAGTACTGAGCCCACATTCAAGGACTTAAGAAGAAAGAAAACAGCGCAGGACACTTACGAAAGGAAGAGCAGCCGGAAATCGAGGCGGAACACAGCTATTGGTAAGTTGTTCTTAATTATTCATATTCAGAATGCCGGGACGCAGAAGGACTCAAGGGTCAAAAAAGGGGATGTCGTGTTCCGAGGATCTGGGAGGTAGGACTGGTTTTAGTCAATCTCAGGAAATGGATACAGAGTCGGAAAGGGAAATCTTAGAGGTCGAGGTCATGGATAACTGGAATAAAATAGAGGGACAGATAGAGTCAGACGATGTAGAGAAATTATGCCTACAAATTAGGCTAGCTGAAATAGAATCTAAAAACAAGGAAATGGACGTTAGAAAAAGTGAAATTGAAATGGAAATTAGAAAAAGCGAAATAGATTTAGAAAGAGATCGGTTACGAAATGACTCTAGGGCTAGTAGTAACTGTGAGCTGGGGGGTAACTTGGATAGTCTAGCGAGGAAAATCAGATGGGCTCTACCCAAAATGTCGGACAAGGAGGCAGAAGTACCTTCATGGTTCCGTGCTGTGGAAGTTGTATTACAAACATACAACGTACCAGAAGAGCTTCAGGGACAGTTAGTTTTAACGGTATTATCCGAGAAATGCAAAACAGCTTTAAGTAGACTCACGGCAAATGAAATCAGAGACTACGAAACTTTAAAACAATTCGTGCTGGACGAATTAAAGTTGTCTGCTGCAGAGTATCTTAAGGAGTTCACTTCCTCCGAAAAGGGAAGTAGGGAAACGTGGCCCCAATTCGCGGCTAGGATGGAAGACCTTTATCGGTATTATTTGAATAGTAGAGGCGTAGATTCCTTCGAAAGATTGAAGTTAGTTGTTTCGGATCATCTTAAGACTAAGCTAGATGCCGACACTAGGTGTTACGTTTTATTGCAAGAGGGTAAGGGTTGGTTCCCACCGGAAGAGATAGCCAGATACGCTGGGAAGCACGTGGAGGCTGTAGGAAAGGGAGATTTTAGATGTAAATCTGAGAGAGGTAGAAAAGTACCGTGCCACGACTGGTATAGGGAAGCGAGGACCGCCGAGAAACCGGTAGAGGCGACCGCGAACAATAGAGAAGAGAGGGAGTCTAAGATCAAATGTTTCACATGTGGCTTACTGGGACATTTTAGCAGAAATTGCCCTCGGAGGCATACTAAGGAAGAAAAATCGAAATCCAAGGCAACACGAGAAGTTAAAGTAGACGAAATTGTAAGACCCAGCAACCAGCTAATCGCCAGAGTGAACATTGATGAGGACACAATCAGTGGGAACATACCTGCTAGCGCTAGCAGAAACGTTGAGCTTGCTTGTCAGGATCGGCAGTTTTCTGCGATAGTGGATACAGGAGCAGAAATAACGGTAATCAGGAAGGCTCTGATACCCGATCACATGTCTCGTGCTGCGGGAAAGATAAGACTGATCGGTGCGTTCGGACAACAGGTAACTGCGGCCTTGGTTACCATTCCTGTCAGTTTGGAAAGACGGCCGGACAGAAAGGAAGCAGATTACACCCCAGTTCTAATAACTTGCGCCCTAACTGATGAGCTTAATGGTACCACGGATGCATTAATTTCCACAGCCGATTATTGCTCTTTGGAGGAGGCTAAGCGGGCTGAGACGAATGAACGGTTACAGTCGGTCGTGAATGAGATCACTATAGAGCGCGATGCAAGCCCGATGGCTGACGGTGAAGACAGTATCGAGAGTTCAGACGTAAGCGACAAAAGCAAACGATCACTCCATGAGGCGCAGGTTAGGGATGAGACCCTCAAGGATAGTTGGGATTTAGCCAAACAAGGAAAGAACGGGTACACCATAGACGGTGGTCTTTTGTATCATATGGATCAGTGGTATGGGAGGAGAATAAAGCAGGTAGTTCTACCACTGGAACGTAGGGTGCAGGTACTAAAGTTGGCCCATCAGTCCCCTTGGGGAGGACATTTAGGAAGTCGCAAGACCACTAACAGAATCAGAGAGGCATTCTTCTGGCCGAGTTTGGCGACAGATGTGAAGAGATATTACCAAGCTTGCCATAGATGCCAGGTACGCGCTCCCTATCAGAAGAATGATCGTACACCAATTAGTCCCCTCACTAGGCCGGATAGAGCGTTTCAGGTGGTGAATCTGGACGTAATTGGTCCGATCGACCCACCGTCTGCTAGAGGACACAAGTATGCCCTTTGCCTCATAGATTTATGCACGAGGTGGCCGGAAGTAGAATGCATTCGTTCTTTGCAGCCAAGACAACATGTAACGCATTATTACAGGTATTTTCCCAAACTGGATTCCCCGACTTGGTGTGTTGTGACCAGGGCACTAACTTCACGGCACAACTCACCCAGGAAATGCTCAGACGTATGGGCGTGTCTATCCGATCTTCTACTCCCGATCATCCTCAACAGCGATGGAACATTTTGTTCCATCGCTGTTGAGCGATGGAACAAAACGTTCAAAAATATGTTAGCACACATGATACAAGAGAACAAAAGGGATTGGGACAGGATAGTTCCCTTTTTGTTATGGGTGTATCGAGAGGTGCCGAGCGAGACCACTGGTATATCCCCGTTCGAATTGTTATATGGCAGAGCTCTGATGGGTCCTTTATCTGTCCTGAGGGGCATATGGGCAGGCAATGTTAGTCCTCCCGATAGTCTAAACACCAACATCAAGGAATATTTAGATAAATTAACCGAAAGGATTAAGGTAGTACATAATTATGCTAATAAAAGCGCAGCGTCCCAACAACAGGTCTACACAAGCCATTATAACCGGCATGCGAGACGAAAGGAATTTGCAGTAGGAGACGCTGTCCTAGTTTTAAAGTCACTCTGCAGCCGCAAAACAGATGACAGATGGGAGGGTCCGGGCGTCATAGAGGAAAAGGTACGCAACGGGAGCTACCAGGTAAAAATGCAGAACAAGGCGAAGAGATGGGTGCATGTCGATAAACTGAAGCGGTATGTACGCGAGATGCGTTCCATCGGGGTTATATTCGAAGGGGATGACGACTTTGGCAAAGTTATGGCTGCCCCAACGACATCCGGAAAGATCGAATCCCCATCGGGAGGAAAACGGGCAAACCTAGATTCATGTTCACAGTTAACCAAGAGGGAAAGGATAGAATTAAGAAATGTCCTAGAGGACTACCAGAGGCTATTCGATTCGAGACCGGGGAGAACAGCTGCCGGTTGCCATAGGATTGTCTTAAAGGAAGGATGGCAACCAAAACGCCTAATGCTGTATAGGATACCTCTGGCTTTAAAATCCAAAGTGGACCAGATAATCGATGAATTACTCGAGGCTGGGTTAATCAAAAGTAGTTCCTCGGAGTTCGCTCACCCGATTGTTTGCGTTGCAAAGAAAGAGGGGGGAATCCGGCTCTGTGTAGATTATAGACATTTAAACGCAGGCACTATAGCGGATAGATATCCTATGTCCCATCCGACAGAACTCATCTATCAGATTGCTCAGTCCCGATATATAACCTCACTAGATTTAAGTAGAGGATATTGGCAAGTGCCTCTAGATCCTAGATGTCGACACATGACCGCCTTTATAACGCACAGGGGACAATTTTCTTGGGAGGTAATGCCATTCGGGTTAAGGAACGCATCTGCCACTTTTCAACGTATCATGGACGAAGTTTTAGCCCCCCATAAGGCTTATGCGATGGCATATATTGACGACATTGCCATATTTTCCAATAATTGGCACGAACACTTGAGACACATAAGAAGCGTATTAGGTGCGTTACAAGACAATGGGTTTACCGTGAATATCGCTAAGTGTCAATTTGCACAACTGCATATCAGATACTTAGGGCATATCGTTGGGTCAGGTCATCATAACCCCGATCCTGATAGAATTGAGGCAATCACCAGGTTAGAACTACCAAAAACAAAAAAGCAAATGCGTAGTTTCTTGGGGATCTGCGGCTATTACCGAGACTATATCGAAGGTTTTGCCAACGTGACGGCACCCTTAACCAATTTATTGAATCGCCAATCCCCCAACGTCATAAATTGGGACCCCGTGGCCACCCAAGCCTTTTGTGCGATTAAAGAGAGATTAGGGAAGGTTCCATTTTTGTAAGCACCCGACCCAGAAAGGCCATATGTGTTATTTACGGATGCGTTGGAACATGCTGTTGGCGCGTGTCTAGCCCAGATGTCACCCGAGGGCAAGGAGAGACCGATAGCCTTCGCAAGCAGGAAGCTACGCGGGTCGGAACTACGTTGGGCTACGATAGAGAAGGAGGCATTTGCAGTGGTATGAGCTTTAAAAAAATTTCATTATTGGGTATATGCCATTAAGGTAATAACCGACCACAACCCTCTAAAGTATCTGACATTAAGCACGCCTCATAGTGCAAAATTGGTACGTTGGGCATTGGCGTTGCAAAATTATAATGTGGAAATCGAGCACAGGAAGGGGGAAAATCATACTAATGCTGATGCCCTATCCAGGCTGGAAGTCAGGAACAATCCGGAACCTCCAGATCAGACGAACAAGGCATATTAAATTTCGTATTAAGTCCTTCGGATAGATATAAGTGATATCTACAAAGTGATTCTGAATATAGATTAATGGAACAATTTGTCAATGATAATATTGTAATGTAAATATGTGTGTGCTAGATGTTAAGAACTTATAACGGTAAATAATTTGTTAGTATACAATAATATCTATAGTAATCTGCTCCTTGTATTATAAAAAGGGGGAAATGTATTGTAAGAACTGATTTGTGTAATGATAATTATGGTGCGTGGTGATGGTGTATGTTTAGGTCAAACAGGCTTTTGTTAAAGCGCAGTTTGAACCTTGTCGGTGGGAGATGTAAAGTAGTGACCTTTTAGCGGAGTGGGGACAAAAGAGGCGCGACCTTGTCAATTGGACCCACGTGCGGTCGGGTAATACCACTTGTAAAGTATTGANAATTAAATTAACTTTAAACTTACAACAGAAAATTCATCAGAAATTTCAAAATTTGTTTCTGTGGACACATTTGCCTCCGCCTTCTGATTCGCTTAAAATTTCTCTTTCTAAATTATTCTGAGATATTGGTGACATTTGTGTCATTTGAACACTACTTTCATCAGCTCCTTCAATTTCACGTTCCGAATCTAAAATATAAAAATTCAAAATCAAAATAAAATATCTTTATTTTAAATTTCTAAATAATAAAAACGCGATCCGTGTTTCAGTCTGTAACGACCACTTAAATTAGTAGTTTAATCATTATTAAGTTCAAAATTAAAACCTAGTTTTCTATAACATGAAAAACTGCGAAACAACCATGAATAAATTTAGCAAATAAGTAGTCAAATATTTGAAAGAATTTGCTGCTATTGAAGACATTCTTTATCTTATGTATGACGTTTTATTATTTCTATTTAGTTATGCAGGGTGCATAACTATGTATAACCACGACGGGAAATGTTGTTAGCGTGTCAAGGGTTACAACATGACATTGGTCACTGACCACTAATGTTAAAATATTAAAAAAAATTATAACATTGAGTATAAATAGTCTCTTGGTGGTCGAATTGAAAAATTAATTCTATGACATTTTACTTCCTTAATTAAATATGTAACAAAATCAAAAATCTAAATTATAGATATATTAGCAACCAGAGACAGGAAGATTGATCGAAGATCCTACAAATATGAAACACTGCTTTGATTTACTATATTTTTAAAAATAAACTTTTAATTATTTGGGTAAATTTTTCTAGCCTTTGTCAGAGAGACAATGGAAACAATTTTATTACTGTATACAGATTCTGGCTCTGCTGTGATAAAGACCATAGCATAGGTTTCAAGAATACACAGTATCTATCCTCTGTGTCAATGATCTTGTCGGAAGTTACGTGACTGTTTATGTGAATACTAATATACTTGCTTGAGATTTATATCCAACTATTTCTATTGCAATATGCAAAATATTTACCAGTAGGAAGCTCTTGCTCCAACTCTTCCGGCCCATGACCGATTACTTGACAAGGTGTACTTCCGATCATTCCAGCGGGTGACTCTCCTAAGGTACTGTATTATGTTTCGCTTAATGGACTGTTTGCTTACGAAGCAAACAGTCCATTAAGCGAAACATAATACAGTACCTTAGGAGAGCGCACACTTCTCATCAGTCCTGGAGGTGGCCCAAAAACGATCAGGTCATAAGGTGCTCCATAACTAGTTCCTTCGGGCGGAGGTGCACTTCCTATCGTTCCAGGTGGCCTATATGCTATCAGTTCACGAGGCGAAATATAATAAATTACCTTAGGAGGAAGCACACTTCCAGTGAATTCAGGAGGTGGCCCATAAACTATCACTCCATAAGGTGCTCCATAATTAATTCTTTCAGGAAAGGTACATTTCTGACCGTTCTGGGAGTTGACCCATAACTGATGTACTGAAATTTAAGCACAAAATTAATAAAAACTATTTTAAATATAACTGTAACTTTACATTTAAAAATGTTCTCGTAGACTTCAATATTGTTAAAAATTTTTACTTAATCTTTAACTGACAACAATTATTTTAAGTTAATAAAATATTCTCCAAATTGAAAATGTAGTGATGATTTTTGTTTTCAAATATTTGAGGAGTGAAGCAATGTAAATGAATTAATACAAAAGTTTAAAGAACAAGCAATGCTTTCCTTCTGTACACTTAACACGAAATTTTCTTGACACGCTATTTGAGTTTACTTTTGTTGAAAGTAAAAAGTTATAATTTATAATTTTCTGATACACTCACCTGATTATTATCCATAAAATAAGAATTGTTAGGAAAAGGCAAATTACCCCAAAAAGATTCTCTTTGGAAATCTGTGAACGAACATTTCACAATTAAGTTATGTATTTTCGTAACACACCTATTGTATTAATGATACAGTAAACTATGAATACATTTACCGGCAACCTCTTTTAAAACTGTTAGTTGCTGTCTGTTAAAATATTTCTTTAAGAATCGTTTTATATTATTAATAATTATGAAATGGCAAAAGCTCAATTTTGACCGTAATAAAATCCTCATTAGGTCCGATTGCTCAAGGCGTACGACACAGGAACCCATCTATATCTCACACCCTTTATCCATTAAAATATAAAAGCTTCAATGAGTGTAGTATACAAAACTCGCTGAAAGCATTGATAAATTTTCGACAAAAAGCACGGGTTATTATGCTGTGAACTGAATGAATCAAATCGTACCCCATACGCATACACTATCTTCCAGGCATACAGAAAAACATTCAATTTTATTTATTTATTATTATTATTTTTTCAGTTTTCGATGTTTCTCAGTCCCTCCGACTTCAAAATTGTAAAAATGTTGGAAAAATCGAACACCGTACTTTCCCTCTGTTATTTATAACATCAAAAAAGTAAAAATAATTATAACAATTAAAATTAATGTATCATTATTGATTGAAAGCCATTGGGGATTTGTTTAGTAGAGTAATTTTTACAAATAAGCATCACGAAAGGCAGTCTGAAATCTCTAAAATTATGCCACAAAAATTAGCATTGAAGCATTGTTTTGATTTCACTTAAGGACTTGCCATGAAACAACTAATGTAATTAAACACGAAATAAGACAATTTAACTTACTTATTCCACTCATTTTTTCAAAATTTAATCGCTTTCAAAAAACTTTGAACCGCCAACAATCGCTTTGAATAAACAACTCGTTTCAACAATTCTCAAAATTGTATTGTTAAGAGTTATTGTGAATATTAGGGCGCCTCTAGTGGGCTAAATAGAAGCTGGCATTTTGGTTGGAATGCCCATCATAGCGGGGAGGATAGGAGATGACGTTTACGGGTTTTATGACGAAAGGTCTCTGCCGACTCATACTGTGCTCTTATCTGACTGTATATTTTCAATTTAAACAAACGTTATTTTGTTTATGACGTGTCTAGTTTCGTTTGAGAACCCGTAATGTAGCGTTACAACAGTTAATATATCAATGGAAAACCATGCACCACATGATTAGATAAATGCTGGACACCTTGCGAAAACTATTTTATATTAAAAATTTATTTATTATTTATAATTATCTCCACAACTACTTTTGCTTAAATTTTCTCAGTAAAAATAGAATCCGAATTGCTTCCGTACTTTTTTACATCGCCACGTGTTTTATTGGGTACGGGATGTAAATTTAAAAAAACCAAATACGTACACGTTTAGTAAATAAGAGTGAATAAACATTTGAGAGAATAGAAAATAGCAATTATTTGTTTAAGTTGACTACGTATTCTATTCGAAGTGAATTTAAATAAATAAATGGCCAAGACAACGCACTTGACACAACTAGCATGTGATCGTAGGATTAGTAATAAATTCAGGAGCCGTATTTTGATCATCGTCTCTCGTCTCTGAGAGACAGTGTCGAGTCTCAAACTGGTCTCTGATTAGATAATGATTTGTTTATGTCTCCAGAGATCATCGTGACTCTCCAAACGCTTTTCTTTACTTATTGCAAGAGGAATACTTCCTGCAATAAATAAAAAAATCCCTTGATTGGACTCATATTGCAATCAACGCATTTCCAGCTGTTAAATACAATGAGGAATCATTTGTAAATAGAAAGGAAATTTAATAAACTATTCCAATCTGAGTAGAATACTTCAAAATCAGTGTATAATCATCTTTTTGGATCCTGGGATACACTTTCATTTAGCAAAGATTTCCAACCTCATTTAATAGGCCATCTTCAGGCTGTAATTTTATTGGAACATCTTAACCGTTAAATATTGTTCTAAATACAATTGAAGAATAACAATTTTTGAAATATCTGAATATAAAGCAAAAACAACTAAAAATTAATATATATAACGAGTAACAGTACTTTGGTCTTCCAACAAACTAATATTTTATTAAATGCACTTCCACGCCGCTGGTAAACCGTCCGCATTTTTTGCTTTAATTGCAATTGCTTTAACCTTTCAACATGCTTTTGTATATTTCAAGTTTTTCAGCATTCTGTGTTAATGTGGGAGAGTGGCGTGCGATGATATTTGATGAGAGGGATGATGTGTTTCCATAAAAATTATAAAGTAACCTAATCACTGGAAGCATTATACAAAATTTTGGTATGTAGCATCCACGAGCTAAACCACATAAATCAGGTGCTCTGTAATGCGCGAATGAGTAAAATAATCTGGCTGCTTTACACAATTCAAATATTTTGTCTGTAGAACCTGTCTCGTGTTCGACAATACAGCGCTTTCATTGGGAATATGTGTATACGAATTTATATTCAAATATACAATAGCAAACTTATCATTGTCTTTCACATGCATAGAAATTTGTAATAAAATAGATTATGTGGTTATAATAAAGTACTATAATTTGCGACTTGAATTATTTAGTAAGTAAAGAAAAATTAATGATTAAAGTTGCCATGTGTTGAAGTGAACCACTATATAGTTGGTGTTCAAGTTGCAAATCAATTGCCGGCACGGTTTCATGCGTACTAAAAATACTATATATTAGAGAATACAAAGGGAACGTCGCTTCCACAGCTTCCATTGACTGCGTACCACTGGTGTAAATACTAAATAATGTTAGTCTCTTTTCATTTTATCACCAAGCCCTCAGTCTGCGCCATTCAGGAGAGTACCGTGTTATCAGATGCCATTCTTACGTTACATTGATGTTCTTTGAATCAAAGTTTCAAGTTTTTTTGTAGTGACACCGAAGTAATCCTTGTCTATTCGCAACTGCATTTTTTCATATCGTATCCTGTACACACCTGCCATTTCTTTTGTTTCTAGTTTATTCTTATCGTTTCTTAATCTTCGATACATAGTTGTGGCTTTTTTATAATCATATTGGACCCTTTATGTTTTACGATTTATTTCGTGATGTTAGTTATACCTCTGTTAAAATAAACTTCATGATTCCACTTGTTTTTTTAGATTTGTATCCTCAAACCGTCTAATCAGACCTTCTATCTAGTTAGTTTCATATCCTAGTGTGGTGGCTGTTTGTTTAATTCTGTTCAGCTCGTTCACTCTGTCTATTATATTCTCTCAATATAAAAAAGCTCTTTTGATAAGTGCCTGGAATGCCGCAACCTGGTATATAAAAATCATTCGAATTGTAAGGGATGTATAATGAGCTGTGTGTTGGATTGATGTATACACTTGTGTTTATCCTTACATTTTTAAACTCTACATTTATATCTAAAATATGCAGTTGTAGCAAGCTTTTGTGTTCTACTTTCAATTTCAGCCCATCTTTGTTACTGTTAATTATGCAAATTTAGAGAAAAAATTTAATCGTTTAGAAATGGTTGTAGTCCAACATTTTTTGTTTATATCAAATTTTTCTTTCTTACTGCTGTTACTTTTTCTTCCTAATTTTTCTGTCAATCTATCATTATTTCCATGAACTTCAATTTCCCTTCTAAATTTTCTTTTATGTTCGACTTTGCCACATTTATGGCACTTTATATTTGATTATTCTTTTGCTCTATGATCACTGAACATATAGATTGCACATAACCACTTTACACTAGAATACTCCACTGGGAACCTGCATCCTCTATTGTGCACGTAATTGGGAATTTTTTTTTCTTCTGTATAGTAACATACTTTTACCGGTCTGTATCTTGCTATTCGGCATAAAAACTCTCAATATAGGCTAGTATGCTATTCACGCCAAGTAACATTAATTAGTAGTTAAAACTGAAAGCCTTTTGCACCTTCATGCAGCATGTCTCTAATGTATATCCCTCCATCAATTTTACGTGGGAAAAAGAAAGTAGTGTGGCTATAACTTTCTTGGATCTATGCGTACGTAGAACCTCGGAAACATTGATTTTTTCAGTTTAACATAAGTTTAACATGCTACCGTACATCATCCCGGCAAATGCATTCCAACCTGCACGTTATGTGGATGCCGCCATAGCCGCCTACTAAGAAGAAGTTTTTGTTGCCATCAACACAAGATCTCATAAACAGTGTGTAAAGTAGTGACCTTTCAGCGGAGTGGGGACAAAAGAGGTGCGACCTTGTCAATTGGACCCACGTGCGGTCGGGTAATACCACTTGTAAAGTATTGACTTGTAAACAAGTGTAAACAAAGGAAGCGCCGGCTTTGTTAATTGGACCCACCTGCAGTCAGACGGTAATGGTAAGCAAACAAACATAAACAAGTGGCGGACGTTTGTGTAAGCTTCACTCTCGTCGGATGACGGCAGACCCGAGTGTAAGCTGTTCGGGCATAAAAAAGGGTTGTGATTGGTCGAAAGTTTCCGTTCCAAAATCCCTTAAATTGCGGGGCAAACGAGAGTCAAGGAGAGAAGGGCAAGAGACTGATACACGGTTGTCTCAGGCACTTGGGAAGCCCGCTGAGCGTAAAGAGAAAGTGTTGTGAGAAATAGAACGAGTTAAGAAAAAATTAAAATTAATTAAATTAAACTTAATTAACAAAGAAATCCTCCATTTTCCTTTGTGTGTTAAAATTTTCCCTGGGAGGAAATTCATCCTTCCGTGCCCCGGAGTAACTTCCTTTCACAACGGAACCCGAAACTGAGTCACCCGGACATCTTTCAAAAAAAGCTACGATTGGTGAAACCCGACCACGAGACCCGAAGGTATATAGGCCAGGTACCGCACGGAAGGGGGGTCGATTTCGCTTACCCAGATCCAGGACGTCACGCCGACTGCCTCGCCACTCGAGCCTGGGGACGATCCCAATACATGTTCCGATCAAGATCCTCGACCCGAACAAGTTCTTCAATCCATAACTAGACCGACATTCATCCGAGGTATGACCCAATATTGTACACTCTCTCTCGGCGCGGTCCCTTCGAATAACGCGCAAGTAGGTAGTCTTTGTATGTTAGGATTATGTTGTCTAAATAAATGTTTGTTTGTTTATTAAAAAGTCGTCTTTATTTCGAGTATCGTTAACGCTTTACCGACGACCCCTCTCACCTCCTCCACTCTCACAAGCTGACTGAGGTCTCTCCAAAGATTATTAGTTCCCAGACGCCAACCTGGCATGTGAATTCACCACGCATGGTCATCTTGTACATATACTATGTTTTCTAACTTGTACTTTCTACTACTGTAAATAAACTGTAAATATATTCAATTTGAGTGTGGAGGTGTGCTTTCCAACGAACCTGATTCATTACATCGAGTCGTGAAACACAAGAAAACGACTCAACGAAACGGAGTTGGGAAGGAACGGCAATAAGATCTTAACTCAGTGAATTAAGCAATATTAGTTTAGCAGTAAGTGCAGCAGGTTTCTCACGTGCTAAGTACACACATGTACTCAACAGAGTCAAGAAGACGCTATTTCCAATCTCTACGCTAACTAACAGGAGGGAAGTTATGCACATACAACCGGCCTCACCATACATCGGTCCGCTTTCTCTATGCATTTGCCGCATATTTAAACAACATGGTCTGCTCCTGCCCCTGTCTCCATTACCTAATTTGCGCAGATTGCTCTGCAATGACCGAGACAAGCTTTCCACCCTTGAGAAGTCAGGAATTTATGCAGTTCTGTTAGAAAATCCCATAACGGGGAATAGCACGAGATATATTGGGGCCACAGCAAGAATGTTGGCTACCCGCCTGACTGAACACCATGATGATATAGCAAAAAGAAGGTGCAGCACTGAGCTCGCAAGAAGAGTGTGCGACATGAATTATAACCCATTATGGGCCCACTCCACCATACTCAGGGCATGCAACGACCGAAGACTACTCTATATATATGGGAGTCACTATATATAACAACATTTGAAACGTGCAACACACCTACTCTGGAGCTGCCAAATATATGAATCGCCCTATACAAGCGATTAAACGGCGAATTACATCATATGTCACGTCACTGACAGGAAGCAGTACCATGCATGCGCCGTATTACATCATATTCGTAACATCGCACGTAATTCAAACCGTTGCGGAATCGTATGAAAAATTATTTAATTTTAAATTCATGTGTTCTTCTATCGAACGTTCATGTTCGATTAAAACATTTTATTCGCCTGAAGACGACGGAAATATATATTCGTCGAAAGCGCTCGAATGAACGACAAAACAAGTAATAACGCTAAACACAGTGAGTTTTAACTACTAATTAAATAAAAACTCTCTTCGTATTCGTACTACTTTTCCATACTCTGACATTTTTTCTATCTCTTTTCTTGTTATTTCATAGGGTATGTTTAATAACTGAACTCTTAATATATCCCCTCTATCTGATTTACTGTTTATTTTTTTTTTCCAGCTTTAGTTTCCATCTAGAATTTTTCAGTTTATTTCTTTATTAGATGCCGTAACTATGCATATTCTTTCTGTGATTTTATCCACTTGTACAATTTCTCTGGAATCATTCAAGATAGCCAACATGTACATAATGAATTCTGTCTAATCCACATTATCTTGCGTACTAATACGCAAAACTAATTCACTAATCTCATTTTTCGTCTTCACTTTAATAAACATGTAAGTGATTATCTCACAAAATAAAAATAATTTCTGTATTCTTAGATTCCCTGATTAAGCAGAAGTCCGGGGTAACAAAGTCCAAGTCCAAGCACCCAAGGGATTAGACACTAGCCAAGACGAATCAGCAACAAGTACAGTGGAGTCAGCCAAAAACGAAATCCAGCCGAAGCAGGAACAGCAGCCAAAGAGGAAAAACCAGGAACAGGGACCAATCACCATGCAGGAAGCGAGTACCCAAGGCAGCAAAGGACTACTGCAGGTAAGTCGCCCAAGGCAGACAAGAACAATATGAATTAGCTGAGTCAGATAAGTATCCCTTTTTAATTAAGAATAGCCTTATAGGCTGCAAAACATTTATTGACAGGAACAACCACAAACATCAGAACCAGCGGTTCACTTCTCTTTTCGGTCTGATGGACTTATAAGATCGATTTCAATTGCAATACTGTATTAAATTTTCCGTAGTGTACAAGATAATGATACATCATAAAGAGGACCAACACAGTTCACCGAAGATGGTCCAATCAAAAAGTCGTTAATATATAGGCTTCCTAGAGGCAAGCAGCCAAGTAAGCGAAAGAACGAACAAACGGCTTAAAAAAGCAAACCTATACTGGAATTCCTTCTAACTCAATTCACATTTTATAAAAAAAAACTAAAAAATATGTGTCATCATAACAAAGTATGAATTTCGTCGTAATCTGCTATTTTTACCCACATACATATCAAATTTGATCGAGTTCTGTTCATTTGTCCAGAGATATCAATTTTATCAATATTTTTCATTTCACTTAATATACTACTAACAAAATACAATTTTTCCCCCTACTATTCTCTATTTATTTACTATTGTATATAGAATTATAGTTTTTGCTATTTGCTTCTGTATGCCTAAGAACAGGGTTGATCACCTGTAAAGTTCTGTGTGCCTGGCGATATTTTTGTTACATCACCAGCATTTGCACTCTACTGATCACACAGACAATCTCTTCTAAATAAAAATTGTCTTTATCACTTGATTTGTGCAATAAGCTTATTTCTGCAACAATAAATTTACCCAAATTATACAAATAGAATACACCCAAACTGAACTGTGAGATAGCAGAAATTCCTATATCAGACCTAGTCTTTAATATTAACATTTCACGAGTTATGCAACAATTGTTGTTCTTAGCTACCTGAGAAAGTCTCCCGTTTCATTTTCTCGAAAGCAACATGACGCTTTCTCGTGAACTATTAACCTCTGCCCGGCTGAAATCGTCCGCGAATATCGCCAGAGACAGCCGAAATTAGTCAGTCATCGTCCGTCCTTCCGACACAGAAAACCCACACTGTTTACTCCCAATATCATCCATCAGTGCCCATCGGATATCAAAATATTATCGATTAGTGCCCATCTTTTTGTGCTGTGGATATTATCGTGAACCTAATCCTCATCGGAACCAGTCTCAACGCTCATCGGACAATTATCAACCAACAATCAACCAAATTTTTGCCTACGAGAACAGCCATATTATCCCCAGGTATTTATACAACTCGCGCTCGTTCTGTAAACTCTCTCTCTGCAACATAACCTTAGAATTCTGTATCGTACCTAATACACTTTATTTTTTTTTATTAAATCTTTGTTACGTTTGAATTGTAGTGCAAGTCACTTCCTTATGTTGTCTCTCGA
Source organism: Centruroides sculpturatus (assembly GCF_000671375.1). Taxonomy (NCBI): domain Eukaryota; kingdom Metazoa; phylum Arthropoda; class Arachnida; order Scorpiones; family Buthidae; genus Centruroides; species Centruroides sculpturatus. Next base: position 145,660 of record NW_019385215.1, read on the forward strand.
TCCGACATTACGAATCCGTCTGTCCATTTACCTCTGCATCTGCCCTTATACCTCTGCCTAACAACCTTAGTAAAACTATTGCTAAAGCCTTTGTTGTTAATATCATCTTGAGACATTCCACACCAGTACAACTTCTTACCAACAGAGCTCAAAATTTAATCTCAAAAATGTTCAAGGAGGTATGTGAATTACTTCAAGTTAAACGACTGCTTACGACAGCTTATCACCCAGCCTGCAACAGCATATTCGAAAGGTTCAATAAAACCCTCATTGACATTATATCACATTATGTTTCGAAGGATCAACAAGATTGGGATGAGTGGATTCCCTATGCTTTGTTCGCCTATAACACCACAATCCATGCTTCTACCAATGATAGCCCATTTTTCTTGCTATATGGAAGGGACCCAACATACCCATTTGATCTCATCACCCGTCCTACATGGACAAGATATGACGTGAAAGAGAACTTTTTTGCAGAATTGCAACTACGAATGGCTAACGCACATCAAGTTGCTCAAGAACACGCCAAGCAAGCCACTAGAGAACGTCAGAAACAACACTGCCGTACCAATAAAATATCTACATATCAAGTGGGGGATAGAGTTTTCCTTAACGAGATTGCTCTCTCTCCGGGTCTAAAGAAAAAACTGGCACCCAGATGGTTGGGACCATTTCGCATTATAACTAAATTGAGTCCTGTTACCTTTATAATCGAAAATATCCAAACAAAAAAAACCCTCCATGTCCACGCTAACCGTTTAAAACATGGCACATGTCAGCAAGAATTTGGAGAAATGAATGAATCTGAGACACAACCAATCATATCTTCAAATGTAGCGAAATCCAAAGATCCATTACCTTCCACCTCCATGTTCATAGATCCACGGGATGAAGTCATCCTCACCGAGATAAAGCAACAAGCAGAATCGGAAAGAGAGGACGAAGACGTAACTACTGAGGAAGAAACAAGAGAACCTGACCTAACTCCTTCACCTCCTTAAGCCTTAAGAAGTCAAGGACCGGTAGAGGAACAACCTTGGATCCTTCCCACTCCTCGACGAAGTCGAATTCCTAAAGGAAAGGCTAGCCCGCCTAAGAATGGAGTCAACACTCAACCAAAGGTAATAAAACGAGGGACTTAACGTCAGAGGAAAAAAATCATGACCCCAAGACTCCTTACATATCTAAAATACTAAGAAAATACTTTTAAAATAACAAGAACAAAAACCTGATATAATTCCTCTCTACATCTCTTTAATCACTTTATTTTTTCCTCCAGAATATCATCATCCCCTAGACATTGACCCATCATGCACTTAACACTCCTGCTCCGAATCACCTTCCTCAGGTCTTCCTTTCGAATCACCTCAGGGGTCTCCACTCTCCATATCAACCCACGAGAGGAACCTCATAACCTACACAAAGGTGTTGCCTTTGTACGCCAGGGAAATTTCTTTATGACTACCAATTACTGGATTCTTGTTTTGGATATATCTTTTGATCCTTATGAGAAACAATTACACCTTTTAAAGTGACATATTCAATTGTTAATCTCGTTAGTGCAGCAACTGCGATCTTCATCTCAAGATGACCCTACCACTCCATGATGGTCTCTATCTGTTGATGAACTCACCTTCCTACAGACCACTTTAACTGGATATGAATCAGATTACCGGGAATTACAAACATTAGTAACCCTTACTAACGTTAGTTAGTTAGTTAGTTATATTAGGGTTTATTGGCACAAGGGCCACATAGACCAAGCTGTACCATGTCATATGGTATAATAATATAATCTAATAACTATAAATGAATATAAAATGTAAAATATTAAATAAATAAATAAAATAATAAATAATAAAACCAATAACAAAAATATATAACAGTACACATGTATATAATAACAACATATAAATAAATAAATAGATAAATAAATAATCAAATTTGTTTATAATAATTAGTGACTTTCAGAAAGTTCAACAATTTATCAAGCTTTGGCCTCTGGCCCAGAATCTCTTTAAAACTTGCATTTCCAAAATGCTGTCTACGTATATTCTCAGAGACAATGTAGTTACAAAGTATGTGTTTAACACTTACAGTACAGTTACAATATTAACATAATGGTTGGTCTTCACCCTTCAAAAGGTATTGATGAGCCAACCGAGTATGCCCAATTCTCAAACAAGTAAGAATTACTTCAGATCTCCTGTCATAATGTTTATTACATGTCCAATTTTCTATATTCAGCTTCATCTCGTGTAGTTTATTGTGGATTTGTGCATTCCACATGTTTTGCCATCTCTCTGCTAGGTGTTTTTTAACTACTAACTTCAAATCACCTCCTTCGATAGGCATTTCATGCTGTGAAGGATTAGCTGCCTTTGCAGCTGAGTCAGCTTCTTCATTCCCTCTTATGCTGACGTGTCCTAATACCCAACAAAATTTTATAGAGAGATTCCTCGTAAGAATGTGGTAAATCAGATTATGAATTTTAATCACTATAGAGTGAGAACTAAGTTTGCACGAAATCAAAGCCTGAAGTGCACTAACTGAGTCAGTGTAAATCACACAGCAACGATAACCTTTCCTATTTATATATTTTAAGGCTAAATAAATAGCATGCAACTCTGCAGAAAAGATGGAACAATTCAATGCAATTTGTTCTGCCATGATTTCATCCTGGCAGACAAAGGCTAAGCCAACATAATCATCAGATTTAGATCCATCTGTATAAATAGGAATTAAATTCCTGTCACGATGTTGAATTTCTGCAAAGTGCTGTCTGTAGACATTGTCTGGGGTGGATTCCTTAGGAAATTGCTTTAAGCTAACCAAGGTGATATACTACAGACCTCTACCTGTGAAATGTTGCCTGTGTTCAGATCAATCGTGCTGCTCACATTCTCCATTCTTTTAGCAAATGTGGGACACTATTTGGACGAGCTTCAAATAACCTTTTCACCTGAGCATCTAATACTGTACAATCAACTGACAATTTAGTAAGAGATTTTTGTTTTATATAATAAAAAAGAGACAACTGTTCTCTTCTGAGAGATAGTGGAGTCTCATAAACATCCACATACAAACTTTGGACCAGAAAAGTTCAAAATGCACCAGTGCACAAACGCAATGCTTGATGGTGGATAGGATCCAGCATCCGAAGAGTAGATTCTCGCACAGAGCCATTAACAATGCACCCGTAATCGAGCTTTGAGCGAACAAGGGCCCTATAAACCCTGAGCATGGAACATATGTCTGCTCCCCAGGATCAGCAGCATAGTACCTTTATAAGGTTCAGAGTTTTTAGACATCTACTCTTCAAATTGCGCAAGTGTGGTAAAAACGTCAGTTTAGAGTCAAATAAAACTCCCAAGAACTTTGCCTCATTGACCATTAAGATTTTAACCCCATTTAAGTAAATTTCAGTGTCCAAGTGCAAACCACGCCTTCGGCAAAAGTGGATGCATGAGGTCTTCTCTGTATTAAAAGTAAAACCATTCGTCTTGGACCAATTGTCTATGCGATTTAGGGAGGTTTGCAGTTGTCTCTCAATGAAACTCATATTACTAGACTGGCAGGACATCTGAAAATCATCCACGTACAGAGAGTGTTTTACATTGGGAGGAAGACAGTTAGCTATGCTATTGATTTTAATTAGGAACAGAGTCACACTCAAAATACATCCTTGAGGAACACCTTCTTCTTGGACAAAAGACCTAGATAGAGTGTTGCCAATCCTAACTTAGAATCTTCGATTCTGCAGGAAGTTTTTTATAAAAACTGGCAAGTTACCCTGCAATCCGAATTCATGTAGATCACGAAGTATTCCGTAACGCCAGCAGTAATCATAGGCCTCCTCTATATCAAAGAATACGAACACTAAGTGTTGTCGTCTAACAAACGCTTCGCGTATGGATGTTTCAAGTTTTACTAAATTATCCGTGGTACTTCTGTTCCTACGAAATCCACTCTGATGTGGTGAAAAGTAGTTCTTTTCCTCTAGGAGGAACATCAGGCACCTATTTACCATTCTCTCAAACAGTTTACACAGACAACTTGTCAGAGAGATTGGTCTGTAATTAGAGGGATTCTTGTGGTCTTTACCTAATTTGGGAATGGGAATAATGATAGATAGCCTCCAAGAGTCAGGAAAAGTATGTTCTGTCCATATTCTGTTAAACAGATACAGGAGATTACAAAGGGAATTGTTCGAAAGATTTTTAATCATGCTGTAGTGGATTTTATCCGGACCTACAGCACTATTCCCTGAGCAAGAGATCACTGTATGTAATTCAATTCTAGTAAATGGCACATTATATTCCTCATTAGATGAGGAATGAAAGTGTAAACAGTGTTTTTCTCTTTGGGCTTTATAAACCTGAAAATTCCTTGAATACATAATATTGCTGGATGAAGCAAAAAATGTTTCACCCAATAAATCAGCAATACCCTGTATGTCGCTGATTATTGTGCCATTATTTTCCAGCATGGACAAAAAGTGAGAAGCATATTTCCCATTAATTTTATGGATTTTATCCCAGACTGCTTTTGAGCTGGTGGAAGATGTTATGCTAGAAACATACTTCCTCCAAGAATCCCTTTGGCTTTGCCTTCTTATTCTTCTGGCATTTGCCTTTGCTTTTTAAAAAGCAAAAAAATTTTCAGCACTGGGGTACCTTCTGAAAATTCCCCATGCTTTCTTTTGTGCTTTAAATGCTGTCTCGCAATTCTGGTCCCACCATGGTTTCGGATGCTTTGGATATCTAGTTCATGTTTTTCCCATTGTTTTTTCGGCTGCCTGAATAATACTAGAAGTGACAACTTCAACTGCATCATTGATATCAGCAGTATTGACCATTTCCTCAGTGATGTCAGCCATAGAAAAGAATGCAGGCCAATCTGCCATTTCAAGTTTCCAGCATGGAGGACGGGCTGTTTCACAGCTTTCTCTGCCTCGATGGTTGGTTGGTTGGTAATGGTTTTTTGGCACAAGAGCCATATAGGCTAAGCTGCGCCATAACAAATGGTAAATAATTATAAACATCACAAATAAAAAACATATGACAAAAATAAATAAATAAACAACAGCAACAGCAACAAAAAACAAATATATACATATTAATAACAAACAAGAACGAACAAAAGGCTAAAAGATAAATAGATATATAAATAAATAAATAATTAAATTTCTTTACAGAAATTAATGACTTTTAAAAAGTCTAATATATCATAAATATTAGGCCTCAACCCCAGAATCTGTTTAAAACTTGCATTTCCAAAATGCTGTCTACGCCTGGTCTCAAAAACAGAGCAATCGAGCAGTATGTGTTTTACAGTAAGAGGACAGTTGCAATACTGGCATACTGGCTGCTCGTCACCCTTCAAAAGGTATTGATGAGTCAACCGAGTATGTCCAATTCTCAAACGAGTAATAATAACTTCAGATCTCCTGTTATAAAATTTCTTGTGTGTCCAATTTTCTATCGTAGGTTTGATCTCATGCAGTTTATTGTGGACTTGTGCGTTCCACATATTTTGCCATCTCTCTGCTAGTCGTTTTTTAATGACTAGCTTGAAATCACCTCCTTCAATACGCATTGTGTGCTGTGGAGGACTAGCTGATTTTGCAGCTGCATCTGCTTCTTCATTTCCTCTTATACCAACATGGCCTGGGACCCAACAAAATTTTATAGAGAAATTCCTTGCAAGAAGATGGCTAAACAATTTACGAATTTTAATCACTATAGAGTGAGAACTAGGTTCACACGAGATCAAAGCCTGAAGTGCACTAACTGAGTCAGTGTAAATAACACAGCGACAATGACCTTTTCTGATTACATAGTTTAAGGCTAAGTGGATAGCATGCAGCTCTGCAGTAAAAATAGATGAATTCGATGAAATTTGCTCTGCCACAATTTCATCCTGGCAGACAAAGGCTGAGCCAACATAATCATCCGATTTAGAACCGTCAGTGTAAATGGGAATTAAATACCTATCATTGTGTTGGATTTCTGCAAAGTGCTGTTTATAGACATAGTCTGGAGTTGATTCCTTAGGAAACTGCTTTAAGCTAAAGTCAACATTTATCACAGGAGTAGACCAGGGTGGCGTACTATCAATCTCGGCCTGTGAAACGTTGCTTATGTTCAGGTCGATCGTGCTGCTTACATTCTCCATTCTTATGACGAACGTAGGGACACTGCTTGGGCGAGCTTCAAATAACCTTTTCAGCTGAGTATCTGATACTGTACAATCAACTGAAGGTTTAGTATAAGATTTCTGTTTTAGATAATAAAAAAGAGACAACTGTTCTCTCCTGAGTGACAGTGGAGGCTCATAAGCATCCACGTACAAACTTTGGACGGGGGAAGTTCGGAATGCACCAGTGCACAAACGCAAAGCTTGATGATGGATTGGATCCAGCATCCGAAGAGTAGATTCTCGCGCAGAGCCATAAACAATGCACCCATAGTCCAGCTTAGAGCGAACAAGGGCCCTATAAATCCTGAGCATAGAAACTTTGTCTGCTCCCCAGGATGAGCAGCTTAATACCTTTATAAGGTTGAGAGATTTTAAACATCTACTCTTCAGGTTGCGCAAGTGTGGCAAAAATGTCAGTTTTTGGTCAAAACAAACACCCAAAAACTTAGCCTCATTCACAATTGGGATTTTAACCCCATTTAAATATATTTCAGGATCCAGGTGCAAACCACGCCTTCGGCAGAAGTGGATGCACGAGGTCTTCTCTATGTTGAAACTAAAACCATTAATCTTGGACCAATTGTCTATTCGATTTAGGGAGGTTTGCAGTTGTCTCTCAATGAAACTCATGTTGCTAGACTGGCAGGAGATCTGAAAGTCATCCACATACAAAGAGTGTTTCACACTGGGAGGAAGACACTTAGCTATGCTATTAATTTTAATTAGGAACAGAGTCACACTCAAAATACATCCTTGAGGAACACCTTCTTCTTGGACAAAAGACCTAGATAGAGTGTTGCCCATCCTGACTTGGAATCTTCGATTCTGCAAAAAGTTTTTTATAAAAATTGGCAAATTACCCCGCAATCCGAATTCATGTAGATCACGAAGTATTCCGTAACGCCAGCAGCGATCATAGGCCTTCTCTATATCAAAGAATACAGACACTAAGTGTTGTCGTCTAACAAACGCTTCGCGTATGGATGTTTCAAGTTTTACTAGATTATCCGTGGTACTTCTGTTCCTACGAAATCCACTCTGATGTGGTGAAAAGTAGTTCTTTTCCTCTAAGAGATACATCAGACGTCTGTTTATCATCCTCTCAAAAAGTTTACACAGGCAACTTGTCAGAGAGATTGGTCTGTAATTAGAGGGATTCTTGCGGTCTTTACCAGGTTTTGGAATAGGGATAATAATTGATAATCTCCAAGAGTCAGGGAAATTATTTTCTGTCCATATTCTGTTAAACAGGTGCAAGAGATTAGAAAGGGAACTGTTTGACAGATTTTTAATCATGCTGTAGTGGATTTTATCTGGGCCTACAGCACTATTCCTCGAGCGAGAGAGCGCTGTTTGTAATTCAATTCTAGTGAATGGCACATTATATTCCTCATTAGATAAGGAATGAAAGTTTAAACACTGTTTTTCTCTTTGGGCTTTATAAGCCTGAAAATTTCTTGAATACATAATATTGCTAGATGAAGTAGAAAACGTTTCACCCAACGTATCAGCAATACCCTGTATATTGCTGATTATTGTGCCATTATTTTCCAGCATGGACAGAGAGTGAGAAGCATATTTCCCATTGATTTTATGAATTTTATCCCAGACTGCTTTTGAGCTAGTGGAAGATGTTATGCTAGAAACATACTTCCTCCAAGAATCCCTTTGGCTTTGCCTTCTTATTCTTCTGGCATTTGCCTTCGCTTTTTTAAAAGCTATCAAATTTCTAGCAGTGGGGTATCTTCTAAAAATTCCCCATGCTTTCTTTTGTGCTTTAAATGCTGCCTCGCAATTCGGATTCCACCATGGTTTCGGATGCTTTGGATATCTAGTTGATGTTTTCCCCATTGTTTTTTCCGCTGCCTGAATAATAGTAGAAGTGACAACTTCAACTGCATCATTGATATCAGCAGTATTGGCCATTTCCTCAGTGATGTTAGCCATAGAGGAGAATGCAGGCCAATCTGCCGTTTCCAGTTTCCAGCGTGGTGGACGGGCTGTTTCACAGCTTTCTCTGCCTCGATATTTTAGAAATATTGGGAAGTGGTCGCTAGAGAGTGGATTAGATCCAACCTCCCATGTAAATGCTGAAAACAGGTTTGGACTTGCTAATGATAGATCAATGGCAGTGAATGTTCTTGTTGGGGCATGGAAGTATGTCACTTCTCCTGTATTAAATAAATATAACTGCTGATTGCCTATGAACCTTTCAATGGTCCTGCCTCGACGGTTAATGTCGGGACTGCCCCACATTGGATTGTGACCATTGAAATCACCTAGTAAAACAAATGGAGTAGGCAACTGTTCAACCAAAGCATCCAATTCATCTTCGTTGACTCTGACATCTGGTGGCAAGTATATAGAACAAACCGTGACAGTTACTCCAATAGAAATTCTGACTGCCACAGCTTGCAGCTCTGTTGTTATTTGTACCGGCAAGGATGGGGTGCGGTTGGAAACCAGAATAGCCACACCACCACTTGCACGGTTGTGGCTATCATCATCCTTGCGGTAGAGATCGAATCCTTTAAAAGAAATATTTTCTCCAGGTTTTAGATGTGTTTCCTGGAGTGCCACACAGAGAGATGAAGTAGATGATGTCATGTGTTTAATGTCAGAGAAGTTGTTGCAGAAACCACGACAGTTCCATTGGATTATTTTATAATCCGTTATGTGTTTGAGGCAGCATTTTTGGCAAGGGTATCCCTCTTCAATTTCACAGGTGGTTTATCTTTTGGGGGTGACATTGGTTTTTTCACCTCCATGTTAGGCTCTTCATCAGAGATATCAGAGAACTAACTCATGGACTGAGTCTCTGATCTTTTAGCTTTAGAGAGGGCTGCTTTTAATTTTTGTTTGTTAAGTGGGTTCTTATTTGCTTTCTTAGAACCCACGTTTCTGGTTACTACCCGTTTTAGGTAGGGGTGTCTTTGTCTTGATACTCTCCTTTTCTTCAGTTCGTTTTGATTGGATTAGCAAACATTTTGCATGGTGAGTAAGAGATTCTTTTGGGGAGACAGAAATATCTGTTTGAACCCCACATGTCTTAGTAGATTTCAACGCAGCAGCAAAGGTCTTTTGTTTCGTTGGTGCACTTGGGGTGGCCATGTGACGGGCCTCTGTGTATGATATGTTATTTATGGTTTTTATCCATTCCGATAAACACAGTGGTGTCAATCCTGACAGGGTACCAAAGAGGTGCCAACCCGAAAGGTCACAGAACAGTACCAGTTCCAGAGACTGTTAATTTTGTATTCTAAATTTATTTTGTATTCTAATTTTGATCCTATGATATTCAGTGATTTGTCTAAATCACATTCTCAATAAACAATTTTCTAGTAGAATAAAAGTTGTTATAGGAAGTCTTATTGGCTCATTATTTATGTATTTGAAAGAGATTTCTAGCAACAAATATGCCGCCATAAATGTGTATACTTTTTACAATATTCATTACACTAATGAGCAGTGACATGCCCTCTCCATGGAAGCTGTGGAGGTTTGTTTGTTAAAAAATAGTCTACACATTGTGCGATTATTTTCATAAGTACTTTGATTTACTTAAAATTAATATTTTATTATAACCGCATAATATATTTTATTACAAATTTCTACACATGTAAAAAACAATGATAATTGAGATTTATAAGGAGACTCAAGTTTTTTATTTTAAATTAGATACGTGTCCTTAACGCCCAATGACGAGATAACTCGTCAAGTTTACATAGCGTTACAAAAAATTCGGGTGTTAAGGCCACTTTTGCTGCTTTCTGATGTCAAAAACGACCTCCAATAGTTTTTTTTATTTTTTTAATTAATATATATTTTTTAATATAAAATTAATTAATTAGGGGGGTTGGAAATCGCAATAAAAGTTTGAATTTTTTAAAAATATTTAAAAATTTCCGTGTCGCTTATATTCACCCTACTTTAAACCCTTGTCCTCCCGAGACGTCTATGAGAATGTCCCGGGAAATCGGACNTTTCAGTTTTAAGTATTTTTTATGTATTTTTTAAGCTTAGTTACGTCATAATTAAAATGAAACGGGCGTTAAGAAGTTAAACCAAAACCCCAAGGTGAGATTTCACTCATTTTCCTTCACCAAGTGAATGAATCTCAGAAATCGTTAAAGTGAGAGACAATATTTAATAGAATAGTGACGTCAGAAAATCATTAATTTACTATAAATTTTTAGTTTTTTTAGATAAATATTTTCTAATCTTTCCACATAATGGCTACCAAAAAGGGAAATGTGTCACACTTCCGACACAAGGGAAGTTGAATTTCCTTTCTCATTACTCCTTATCACAAAACTTAGGCGTCACACTTGATGTTTATCCCCTCTGAACATCCCCACACATCCTGTTGACGTGTGGAAAATTCTTCCTTTCTATTGACTAAACTTATTAAAATATATTGAAGTCCTTCTGTTAATGGAGGAGTTTGTCAGAGATTTTCATAAATTTGTATACAGCGCATGATTTTGTTCACACGTTTTAATGCAAAGGACTGTGCTTTCTGTCTAAACCTTTCTACATTTTGCAGAGAAGTTTGTTTGTTACGAAATTGATGCTATTAAATTTTGTTGGTAAAAGGTCGAGGGGGTGGGGAGATAGTGGGATAGCTGCTGCTTTATTTGTATTTAATGCTATTAAATTTTCATTAAAATAATGGGTAATTATGTAAACAGAGTATCGTTACCATTTCATCTTCTAAAACTTTTATTAGGCATTATGAATAAGCTTAATGGTTCACTAATATAAAACATGCATTACTAAATTTCGTATAGATTAAATTATTTTTCAAAATCAGTATATTACTTAATTACATTAGTTTATTTAATTGATCATATTCTTTATGTCATACATAAATATTTAGATTTCTACAAACAGCATTCTAGATACTGTCATAAATTTAGAATTTTCCACCAATTTCGATAATGACTAATAGATAATAAATATTACTAAAGTAAACCAGACATTCACATCATTAGTTATAGCGAATGGTTGTCTTAAAGGCGAATAAACTGAAATCAGATTTGGAACTGTTCAGATTTTAATTTGATTAATAATAGTTTCTTATCACAATACAGTGCATGCTCAGGGCCGGATCATCGCATAGACAAATAAGACAAATGTCTAGGGCCAGGTCAAACTGTCTATTTTGAAAAGATTTGTAAATAAGATAGTTTACTTATCTGTTGGACAACAGTATATAATAAACAAATAAGCAAAAATATATTGCTTTTTATATGGTTATTGTGAATTCTAAAATCTAAAGAAAATGTACGTGGGTTGTTCAAAAAGTTCCCGAACCTTTTGAATAGCGTGCCTCCAGTTTATTATTTTTTAATCCGCTTGAAGGCGTTGTGTCCGCGGAAACCCCCGAGTAACCTACTTTAACCCGTTTGTTGATATCTTGTTTTGGTGAAATTCTGTGTGAACTCGGAAAATCCTTCACAAAAACTTTCCACGGATGGGTGAAACAGCCCCCCGCCCTAAAACAGCTCAATAAGTTCGCTCAAATATTAAAGTGATGTTGACTGTTTTTTCGATGCAAAGGGGCATCATGAATACCTACCACAGGTCAGACAGTCAACACAGAATACTACCTGGTGTTATGAAACGCCTAAGAGACAAAATCAGGCGAAAACGGCACGAACGTTGGAGGAGAGGCAAGTGGTTTTTTCACCACGACAACGCACCAGCTCATTTGTCCCTCAGAACACGAGTTTTTGGACAAAAACAAGACCACTGTGCTTCCCCACCAACCTCAAGGTCTATATAAGAAGGTCAGGACACGCATGACCTACTTCTCGAGCTGTCATTTTGGGGTTTTTTGAGTCGCGTGTTTTAAGCAAACTTGCATGAGCAGTCAGTTTTATACGACATGAATTAAACTAAAATTGTATAAATCCTGTAATTTCCAGTCAAAAATATAATAATAATTTCGGATGATTACACAACCCCAATTTTATGTACAGTTTTCATCAAATAGTTTAAAAGAAATAATCATCCATATCATTCCTGTCGTGATTGAAATTAATTAAATAGGTGCTAAAACTGATGCAATTACATATATAGGCACTTCGTAAAGTGATGAAATAACATAAAAAGAATTGAAGTATAATAAAGAATATAATAATTTAATATAACAAATTTATAATAATTTTTTAACAGCACAATTGGCTATAAAATTAAGATGAAATTCAATAGTATTATTAATAAATGTTGTCAATGTAATGTTCATTTTATAATAAGTAATAGATGCGTAGATATATTTTTAATTTATAAATAGCTTTGAAAAAAATTTGATATTAAACTGACAAATAATACTTGAATGAAATAAAATGTATTCAAACATTGTTATCTAAAATATTTCAGTATGAGCCACCTCCTGGAAGGATCGGAAATCAATTTGTTTTTTTCTTGAAGGAATTAGATATGGAGCGTCTTATGAAGTGATAGTTTATGGGGCACCTTCTGAATTCACTGGAAGTGTGCTTCCTCCTAAGGTAATTTATTATATTTCGCCTCATGAACTGATAGCTTATAGGCCACTTGGAATGGTAGGGGGAAGAGAGGGTGCTAGATCCTGAGAGATTGGTAGCGAATATTTTGCTCTTGTGTTTTTCAAAGTTTTTTGCTATAATTCTTATAATTTGTCGGGGTTGTTATATATTTTTGAAAAGCATTTTTCTTACTGATCAAGAATATATCAAGTTTGTTAAAATTGGATGATTTTCACAATTTTATACGTTTTTGAAAACCCCGATTTTTCCGGCTCGATTATCCGGACCATCTTAACAAATCAACTGGAATTTATCCGGGATATTTTATCGCGCTAACAACATGCGTACATTTTTAAAATTTAGAGGTTTTAGGCCCAATAGTTAAGGAGTTATCTCTAACTTCCGGTTAAATTTCGGTGGGTTATAACTCGCTTCCGACTCGTTATTTCCGAAAAGTTTTTGGGCGTCTCTTAGAAGATACCAAACGTGACTTTTTCCAAAAATTTCATGCTAATATCTCCAATAGTTTTTAAATTATCGCTGTTCTACAAAATTTTGGAATTTCAACATTACTGTTCCATTGCCGGTAGTCATAGCAACGCTCAATGACTTCTTCTACAGGAAACTTCTAGAACTTTTTCCGGAAGTTACATTTTCTCTGTTAATTTTTTATTTTTTTAAATTTTAAAACCTATTATTTTGATTGGTATNGTCGATTAGCATATGATATAAGTAATAACAAGAAAATAAAAAAAAATTATCGAAAAATAACGTAATACAATCGAGTATTTGCAGTAACTAGTTCAGATGTGTGTAGAAAACCTACTTCCCCTCAGGCTGTTGTTGGTAACAACCCGCGAAAGTTTACAATCAGCTGTTTTCAAGGTCGTCCACCTGTGTATCTGTACTGAAGCTTTTTTATGATTTTTATGATTCAATTTTTGTATTTTTATCATTGTATCTTTCATATAATATAAGTAATAACAAGAAAATAAAAAAAAAATTATTAGAAAATAACGTAATACAATTGAGTATTTGCAGTAACTAGTTCAGATGTGTGTAGAAAACCTACTTCCCCTCAGGCTGTTGTTGGGAACAACCCGCGAAAGCTTACAATCAGCTGTTTTCAAGGTCGTCCAGCTGTGTATCTGTACTGAAGCTTTTTTATGATTTTTATGATTCAATTTTTGTATTTTTATCATTGTATTTTTATATATTATTTTTAAATATCTTTTATCTCATTAAATTTATTTTTATTAAATGTTTTGTCATGTTTATTTTTTTATCTACTCTACTCACAAATGGCAGCTTCCCAGCAAACAACGAACCTATACGGAGAAGCTGCCATCGCAGGGATGGCATGCCTCTGTAAAGTTGGCTATCATGATGGAAAGACACCATTTAGGAACCATCCAAGGCGCGAACACAAAAACTGTTTAAAACTTTTTTTTGAATTAAAATAAACTTTTTTTCTTTATTATTTAATTACAAGGTAATTTTTCAAGCGACTTTTTTCCCGAAACAAGAAACTAAAAGAGTTAAAAGGTTTAGAGATTTCAAACATCTACTCTTCAAGTTGCGCAAGTGTGGCAAGAATGTCAGTTTTTGATCAAAACAAACACTCAAAAACTTAGCCTCATTCACAATTGGAATTTTAACCCCATTTAAATATATTTCGAGGTCCAGGTGCAAACCACGCCTTTGGCAAAAGTGAATGCATGAAGTCTTCTCTACGTTGAAACTGAAACCATTTGTCTTGGACCAATTTTCTATGTGATTCAGGGAGGTTTGCAGTTGTCTCTCGATAAAACTCATGTTGCTAGACTGGCAGGACATCTGAAAGTCATCCACATACAGAGAGTGTTTCACACTGGCAGAAAGGCACTTAGCTATGCTGTTAATTTTAATTATTAACAGAGTCACACTCAAAATACATCCTTGAGGAACATCTTCCTCTTGGACAAAAGACCTAGATAGAGTGTTGCCCATCCTAACATGGAATCTTCAATTCTGCAGGAAGTTTTTTATAAAAACTGGCAAGTTACCACGCAATCCGAATTCATGTAGATCACGAAGTATTCCATAACGCCAGCAGCGATCATAGGCCTTCTATATCAAAGAATACAGACACTAAGTGTTGTCGTCTAACAAACGCTTCGCGTATGGATGTTTCAAGTTTTACTAGATTATCCGTGGTACTTCTGTTCCTACGAAATCCACTCTGATGAGGTGAAAAGTAGTTCTTTTCCTCTAGGAGAAACATCAAACGTCTGTTTACCATCCTCTCAAAAAGTTTACACAGGCAACTTGTCAGAGAGATTGGTCTGTAATTAGAGGGATTCTTGAGGTCTTTACCAGGTTTTGGAATAGGGATAATAATTGATAGTCTCCAAGAATCAGGAAAAGTATTTTCTGTCCATATTCTGTTAAACAGATGCAGGAGATTAGAAAGGGAATTACTTGACAGATTTTTAATCATGCTGTAGTGGATTTTATCAGGACCTACAGCACTATTCCCCGCGCGAGAAATCACTGTTTGTAATTCAATTCTAGTGAATGGCACATTATATTCCTCATCAGATGAGGAGTGAAAGTTTAAATGTTGCTTTTCCTTTTGCACTTTGTAAGCTTGGAAATCCCTTGAATACATTATGTTGTTGGATGACAAGAAAAAAGTTTCACCCAATGTATCAGCAATACACTGTATATCACTGATTATTGTACCATTATTTCCCAGCATGGACAGAGAATGAGAAGCATATTTCCCATTAATTTTGTGGATTTTATCCCAGATTGCTTTTGAGCTAGTGGAAGATGTTATGCTAGAAACATACTTCCTCCAAGAATCCCTTTGGCTTTGCCTTCTTATTTTTCTGGCATTTGCCTTTGCTTTTTTAAAAGCTATCTAATTTTCAGCACTGGGGTATCTTCTAAAAATCCCCCATGCTTTCTTTTGTGCTTTAAATGCTGCCTTGCAATTCTTGTTCCACCATGGTTTCAGATGCTTTGGGTATCTTGTTGATGTCTTTCCCATTGTTTTCTCAGCTGCCTGAATAATATACAAAGTGACAACTTCAACTGCATCATTGATATCAGCAGTATTGACCATTTCCTCAGTGATGTTAGCCAAAGAGGAAAATGCAGGCCAATCTGCCATTTCCAGTTTCCAGCGTGGTGGACGGGCTGTTTCACAGCTTTCTCTGCCTTCATATTTTAGAAATATTGGGAAGTTGTCACTAGAGAGTGGATTACATCCAACCTCCCATGTAAATGCTGAAAACAGGTTTGGACTTGCTAAGGATAGTTCAATGGCAGTGAACGTTCTTGTTGGGGCATGGAAGTATGTCACTTCTCCCGTATTAAATAAATATAGTTGCTGATTGCCTATAAATCTTTCAATGGCTCTGCCCCGACAATTAATGTCAGGACTGCCCCACATTGGATTGTGGCCATTGAAATCACCCAATAAAAAAAATGGAGTTGGCAGCTGTTCAACTAATGAGTCCAATTCATCCTCATTGACTCTGACATCTGGTGGCAAGTATATAGAACAAACTGTGACAGTCACTCCAACAGAAATTCTGACTGCCACAGCTTGCAAAACAGTGGTTATTTGTACCGGCAAGGATGGGATGTGATTTGAAACTACAATAGCCACATCGCCACTGGCACGGTTGTGTCTATCATCATCCTTGCAGTAGAGATTGAATCCTTTTAAAGTAATTCTCTCTCCAGGTTTCAGATGGGTTTCCTGGAGTGCCACGCAGAGAGATGAGGTAGATGATGTCAAGTGTTTAATGTCAGAGAAGTTGTTGCGAAAACCACGACAGTTCNGTTTTTTTGTTTGCTTTTCCGACATGCTATTATGGATTAAAAATTTGAAAGTTAAAAAAATTTGTAGGAAAACTTAATTTTGAATAAAAAAACTCTAATATTATCTTTTTGACAATAATATTGCACTCACGCCTTTCAAGAAACACAAGAATTGCTAAAATTGCTAGTTAACAGCTTACCAGTCTGACTGAGTGTATGACAGAAGCAAACACAAACAAGCACAGACGCGGTGCGTTCGTATTGCATGTTTGAACAAGTCGCTGACAAGTGGTTGGTTGGTTGGTTGGTAATGGTTTTTTGGCACAAGAGCCATATAGGCTAAGCTGCGCCATAACAAATGGTAAATAATTATAAACATCACAAATAAAAAACATATGACAAAAATAAATAAATAAACAACAGCAACAGCAACAAAAAACAAATATATACATATTAATAACAAACAAGAACGAACAAAAGGCTAAAAGATAAATAGATATATAAATAAATAAATAATTAAATTTCTTTACAGAAATTAATGACTTTTAAAAAGTCTAATATATCATAAATATTAGGCCTCAACCCCAGAATCTGTTTAAAACTTGCATTTCCAAAATGCTGTCTACGCCTGGTCTCAAAAACAGAGCAATCGAGCAGTATGTGTTTTACAGTAAGAGGACAGTTGCAATACTGGCATACTGGCTGCTCGTCACCCTTCAAAAGGTATTGATGAGTCAACCGAGTATGTCCAATTCTCAAACGAGTAATAATAACTTCAGATCTCCTGTTATAAAATTTCTTGTGTGTCCAATTTTCTATCGTAGGTTTGATCTCATGCAGTTTATTGTGGACTTGTGCGTTCCACATATTTTGCCATCTCTCTGCTAGTCGTTTTTTAATGACTNGTAGATGATGTCAAGTGTTTAATGTCAGAGAAGTTGTTGCGAAAACCACGACAGTTCCATTGGATTATTTTATAATCCATTATGTGTTTGAGGCAGCATTCTTTGTGAAGGTATCCCTCTTTAGTTTTACGGCTGATTTGCCTTTTGGAAATGAAGTTGGTGGTGTCACCTCCTTATTAGTCTCCTCGTCAGAGAAGTCAGAGAACTCACTCATAGACTGAGCCTCTGATCTCTTAAATTTGGAGATGGCTGCTTTTAATTTTTTTTTTTTTTGAGTGGGTTCTTAGCAGCCTTCTTAGAACCCACATTTCTTGTCATTACCCCTGTTTTTGGTAGGGGTGTTTTGGCTTTCTTGGTCTCCTTTTCTGATGATTGAATAGTTGGGAGAATTAAACATTTCGCATGGCGGGTACGAAATTCACTAGAAGAGACAGAAATATCTGTTTGAACCCCACATGTCTTTGTGGATTTCAAAACAGCAGCAAATGTTTTCTGTCTCAAAGGTGCAGTTGAAGTGACCATACGACGAGCCTCTGGGTAGGGTATGTTGTTGACTGTTTTAACCCGTTGTATCTCCTTTTCTCTTTGCCATGCAGGGCATTTTCGGGAGTAAGAAGGATGGGCATCTTTACAGTTAACACAGCATGGGGTACTGGTACACTCAGTACTCTCGTGACCTTCAGTCCCACACTGTGCACATACGCTCTTGCCACGGCAGGATGTCTGTGAATGTCCAAACCGCTGGCATTTGAAACAACGCAGCGGATTTGGAACGTACGAACGGACAGGGCAGCGCAGATAACCTGCTGTAATAAAAGATGGCAATGTCGGCTTGTTAAAGGTGAGAATTAAATGTTTGGTTGGTATTAATTTGCCATCCCGACGAATGGAGATACGTCGAACAGCAGTGATACCCTGGTCTGAAAGGTTCATCTGAATATCTGATTCATCTTCAGACATCAGATCAAACTCAGATATCACACCACGTGATGAGTTCAAACTTCCATGTGGTGTGACTGTGACTTCAATGTCTCCCAATTTCTTTGCAGCTAAAAGTTTTGCCGACTGTTGAGGTGAGGCAGTTTCTACAAGTAGATCTCCTGACCTCAATTTTTGCGTTTTTTTCAGGTGCCCGATCGTTGATTCAAATAACTTCTGAATCAAAAAAGGGGAACATTTTGACAAAGACTTTTCCCCAGTAGCATGCACTATTAAGTAGGATGGCTGACTGGCAGTGTTTTCATTCATGTTTTCTGGTTTGTCTGTATTTTTTGAAGATTTATGATCCATGATTAAATAATAATATTTCAGCTCCTAGTGACCCCACCCACCATGGGGTCCAACAAGGGGATGCCATCACATGGGAGACTTCCATAGACCATCACACCAGGGTTTCCCAGGAGCTATACCCTCACAATGCAGTCAAGAAGAGCACATCTTGTCTGACGTGTCTGCCCGGTCTGCATCGATCGGTTGACTCCAAGCCGAAGTCAAGAATGACTCAACAACCAGCCGATTGACTCAAACGGAGCCTGATTTGAGCCTCCCGTTTATCTGAAGCAGGGGCCAAAGCAGTGTATTGAGGACGTTATGTTGCCCCTCAACTACCAGGATCCCCCTTTCCGGCATACGAGACACCACGCACGGCAAACACGTGGGTGGGCATTTAGATCCCAGGGATGGTAAAGAAGAATTACTAAACCATCTCTGGGAGGTCCCCTCACCACAAACAGGAACCCACATCGAGGGGGATATAATTTATGAAGAGGATGAATCCAGCTCTTACATCGATTCATCAGAAAGTGATGAAATTGAATCAAAATGTATTTCAACTGATTCTATTAAACCAGATGGCAAAATCATGATCGATAATGATGATGGGCATGGTAGGATGATAAGTTATTGCTTTTATTTTTATAACACAACGTCTTTCAATTTCTTTTATAATTTAACAGTAAGAAAAGTCTTAAAATCAGCTGTATAAAAATGTTAACATAAAATTAGATAATGAATGTATCTTGCATTGTTAATGAAATTAAAGTGTAAGAATACTTTAGAATTTATTTTACTTAAGCAGAAGTTTCTTTGTTGAATGAAAAATATTCTAATTTTTGTTGTATCTGTTTAATTAAAATTCAAATTTTGTCACTCATTGTATCACCCCCTTCTTAAATTGCTGATTAGTATTCGAAATCTTGTGTTCACTTTGTACGGATAATGTAACCGCATGTTTGAGAAGCGTGATGATTTTTGTATAATTTATACTTAATGGCTGCATTATATTTTTTACAAAGAGAAAAGTGCAACACACATGCTAAGCATACAATATTGTGTTTTTCAGAAATATTTTGGAGCGTAGAAAAAACCAGCACTCAAAATTTGAACAATTTTATTAAATCAGAAGAAATCGTAGGTGAAAAAGAGAATATTTTGACAGAAAAAGGATCCACTGTAAAATCTAAAAAAAAGGTTAGAAAATATTTTCCTGTTTGTCTAGGTTAAATTAAACACGTGTTTTCATTTCATGTTATACTTTCATTTTCGACCACATTTTCATTTTTTTATATGTTATTCTGAATTAATTGTTTTGAATTAAGTCATTAAAATGATTTAATTAAACTTTTTGTAACGGTTTAATTTTCATTAAATTATAACATTTCTTTCTCGTAATATTTAGTGACATTAGCTTGTTTTTTACTATTCATTTTTCTTCGTGTATATGTTATTCATTAAGATAAAATTTAAAATTATTTTACTGATTTCGAACTTTTTATTTTTCTTAAAATTTATGCAAATTTCATAATATATAGATCTAAAATTTTTGAAATAAATATCAATATTTTTATTTATGAAATTACTTTTCCCTTCTTTCAGCAACAGACAAAATGCGGGAATCTATTCAGTTAGTACGTCCGCAGAGTTTGGAGATTTTTATCATGTCGAAAGTGAAAAGAATAATATTATTGGCAATAGAAGCAAATAATTTCGATAAAATAGTTTATTTCAGATTTATTTATTTTTTATTCTGATTTAGAANTCCAGTAAATATACACCTGCGGTTCAAAAGTAGGTTTATGTTATTATGGAAAAACATACAGCGAGAAAATAGGAAGAAACAACATTTATTATTATGTACAAATTAAATCACAAATAAGTAATATGAACTAATAAAAGATTATAAGAGTAATAATAACGAACACCAAACATTTGTATTTTTCATATTCCAAACTGTATACCTACTAGTGCACACCCTCCATATTATCGTCAGTAAAGATTTAATGTTTTCATAATTACTCCACGATAATGTAGAATAAAGGACAATTTGAGCAATATTTTTCGTATTGCCAATTACAATCACTTTTTGCAGCTGCCTGTCATTGCTTTATTAAATTTGTTCAGCAATTACTGAAAATGTAATTGTTGAATATTATGAATCAAATTCAATATTTAATTTAATAAATATATTGAAATATTTTTTCAGAATTCAGATGATGAATCCGGCTCTCACATCGATTCATCAGAAAGTGATGAAATTGAATCAAAATGTATTTCAACCGATTCTATTAAACCAGATGGCAAAATCATGATCGATAATGATGATGGGCATGGTAGGATAAGTTATTGCTTTTATTTTTATAACACAACGTATTTCAATTTCTTTTATAATTTAACAGTAAGAAAAGTCTTAAAATCAGCTGTATAAAAATGTTAACATAAAATTAGATAATGAATGTATCTTGCATTGTTAATAGAATTAGAATGTAAGAATACTTTAGAATTTATTTTACTTAAGCAGAAGTTTCTTTGTTGAATGAAAAATATTCTAATTTTTGTTGTATCTGTTTAATTAAAATTCAAATTTTGTCACTCATTGTATCACCCCCTTCTTAAATTGCTGATTAGTATTCGAAATCTTGTGTTCACTTTGTACGGATAATGTAACCGCATGTTTGAGAAGCGTGATGATTTTTGTATAATTTATACTTAATGGCTGCATTATATTTTTTACAAAGAGAAAAGTGCAACACACATGCTAAGCATACAATATTGTGTTTTTCAGAAATATTTTGGAGCGTAGAAAAAACCAGCACTCAAAATTTGAACAATTTTATTAAATCAGAAGAAATTGTAGGTGAAAATGAGAATATTTTGACAGAAAAAGGATCCACTGTAAAATCTAAAAAAAAGGTTAGAAAATATTTTCCTGTTTGTCTAGGTTAAATTAAACACGTGTTTTCATTTCATGTTATACTTTCATTTTCGACCACATTTTCATTTTTTTATATGTTATTCTGAATTAATTGTTTTGAATTAAGTCATTAAAATGATTTAATTAAACTTTTTGTAACGGTTTAATTTTCATTAAATTATAACATTTCTTTCTCGTAATATTTAGTGACATTCGCTTGTTTTTTTACTATTCATTTTTCTTCATGTATATTTTATTCATTAAGATAAAATTTAAAATTATTTTACTGATTTCGAACTTTTTATTTTTCTTAAAATTTATGCAAATTTCATAATATATAGATCTAAAATTTTTGAAATAAATATCAATATTTTTATTTATGAAATTACTTTTCCCTTCTTTCAGCAACAGACAAAATGCGGGAATCTATTCAGTTAGTACGTCCGCAGAGTTTGGAGATTTTTATCATGTCGAAAGTGAAAAGAATAATATTATTGGCAATAGAAGCAAATAATTTCGATAAAATAGTTTATTTCAGATTTATTTATTTTTTATTCTGATTTAGAAAAAGTTTTTCTTTAATTTATTTGTTGTTTGTTTGCATTAAGAAAAGAAAAATGGTTTTTCTTTGGATGGATTTATACAAATCAAGTCGTGCATGTGCAACTTGATTTGTATAAATCCATTCGAACTCAAACTTTAAACGACATGTTGACTGAACGAATTTTTAACGGATATCAAACATCTATCTAGAAAATGTTTGGAACTTGAAGCAGAGCCCTGATGGGGTTCAAAAACGTTTGTTTATCAATCTTTTTACGTGATCACACCGTAAATGGTTCTGGTACATAATTTTTCAATACGAAAAAGTTGAAGAATATAATTAAGCCACAAGAAATCATTAATAATAATGAGTGTATTTTGCCAGATGAAGAATTCTCATTAAAATCTGAAAAGAAGGTTAGAAAATATTTTCCTGTTTAACTTTCGTCTAGGTTAAATTATACACGTGTTTTCATCTCATGTGAAACTCTCATTCACGACGACATTTACATTTTTTTCCTCTATCTTATTCTGAATTAATTGATAGTTTTAAGCGGTTAATGTTTGAATGGTTTGATGAACAACCCTATTCGATCTGCGTACAGAAATTCCACACATGCATGCAAAAACAGGATGAGTGAGTTCAAAAATTTGCCATTCAGTTACAAACTCTAGCCAGTGACACAGTGATTGCGCAGGCTGGAGAAAACGAGCAGGAAACTGAGATTTTCAAGCAGTGCAAGCAAAAAAGAGCTAGATGAAAAGCTTCAGATTCAGTTTTTGCATGGTCTCAACGACCGTATAAAGAACGGAACGGCTTGACCCATGACCCTCGGACATTTTTGGATGCATTAGAAATCACAACGCGAGAAGAAACAATCAAACAATTAGTGGGAAAAATGCAAAATTGAGTTGCGAGTGTGGATACAACAACCGAAGCAGCTTTAGCACACAAGGAGATAGAAAATTGGCAGTCCGAGTCTGAGCTAGAAGCAAAAATAAACCAATTTAGGCAATTAGCTAATTTAGAAAAGAAATTCAAGCCTTGGTCAACTCTGGGATCAAGACCAAAAGATAGGTCCCGAGAGAGGAAAATGCGCAAGACAGACAGTTTCCGCTGTCTAGAAATAAGGCAAACGAGGCATACACACCATCTCAAAATAATTTTCAGGTCCACATTATCCAGTTCCCTCAAATTACCCTTTGACCCCATCTTTTAATAACAATTGGCCAACATTTGTGAGGCAGCCAAAACAAACCACTTATGGGCAGGGCTAAATACTATCCTTATGATTCCAGAAACTGGAGGGCACCTATGCCAGTTGGTTTGCACCCACATATTATGCACAGGCAAGGAAGCCTAAATGGTGGAGACTCACATTTTCCCCATCCTTCACATCCCGATACTCGTGGGAGGATGTGGCTCTTTTTTATGCTGCGTATTATGGACAGGGGTGGCCAGGTGAACAGTTCAGTAATAAGCACTCATCACCTAATGTAACAGTGACTGAGTATCCAGCATTGCCCACTCCAGAAAGCTCGTCCGGAAGGGCATTAGAAAATTTGCGGGAACAAGCGAAAAATGCCAATCAGGATCGAAAATCAAGACCAAATGGAAAGAGGAAATGGATTTGTGTGTTTCACATAATTTGCCATCTCTCTGCTAGTCGTCTTTTAACGACTAGCTTCAAATCACCTCCTTCAATATGCATTGTATGCTATGAAGGACTTGCTGACTTAGCAGCTGTGTCAGCTTCATTTCCTCTTATACCCACGTGGCCTGTGACCCAACAAAACTTTACAGAGGACTTACACGTAGTAAGATGACAAATTAGTTTCCAAATTTTAATCACTATTGAATGAGGACTAGGTTCACACAAGGTCAAAGCCTGAAGTGCCCTAACTGAGTCACTGTAAATCATGCAGCAACAATGACCTTTTCTGATTACATATTTTAAGGCTAGATGAATAGCTTGCAGCTCTGCAGTAAAGATGGATGCATTTGGTGCAATTTGTTCTGCCACGATATCATCCTGACAAACGAAGGCTGAGCCAACATAATCATCTGATTTACAACCATCACTATAAATAGGAATTAAGTTCTTGTCTTGGTGTTGAATTTCTGCAAAGTGCTGTATGTAGACATAGTCTGGAGTGGATTTCTTAGGAAACTGCTTTAAACTAAAGTCAACATTTATCACAGGAGTTGACCAAGGTGGTATACTATCAACCTCAACCTGTGAGACGTTGCTTGTGTCCAAGTCAATCGTGCTGCTTACATTCTCCATTCTTATGACGAATTAGCAACACTACTTGGGCAAGCTTCAAATAACCTTTTCAGCTGAGTACCTCATACTGTACAATCAACTGAAGGTTTAGTATAAGATTTCTGTTTTATATAATAAAAAAGAGACAACTGTTCTCTCCTAAGAGACAGTGGAGTCTCATAAGCATCCACGTACAAACTTTGAACAGAAGTTCGAAAAGCACCACTGCACAAATGTAATGCTTGATGGCAAATTGGATCCAGCATCCGAAGAGTAGATTCTCACGCAGAGCCATAAACAATGCATCCATAATTCAGCTTTGAGTGGACAAGGGCTCTATAAATCCTGAGCATAGAACATTTGTCTGTTCCCCAGGATGAGCAGCACAGTACCTTTACAAGGTTCAAAAATTTTAAACATCTACTCTTCAAACTGTGCAAGTGTGGTAAGAATGTCAGTTTATGGTCAAATAAAACTCCCAAAAACTTAGCCTCATTCACAATTGAAATTTTAGCCGCACTTAAATAAATTTCATGATCCAATTGCAGTTCACACCTTTGGCAAAAGTGGATGCACAAGGTCTTCGTTGTGTTAAATGTAAAGGCATTGGGACTTTACATTTAATGCAACGAAGACCTTGTATATGCGATTTAGGGAGGTTTGCAGTTGTCTCTCAATGAAACTCACTTTACTAGACTGGTAGGAGATCTGAAAGTCATCAACATACAATGAGTGTTTCACACTGGGAGAGAAACAGTTAGCTATGCTGTTGATTTTGATTAGGAACAGAGTCACACTCAAAATAGAACCTTGAGGAACACCTTCTTGCATGAAAGGCCTAGATAAAGTGTTGCCCATCCTGACATGGAATTTTCGATTCTGTAGGAAGTTTTTTATAAAAACTGGAAAGTTACCCCGTAATCCGAATTGGTACAGATCACAGAGTATCCCATATCACCAACATCCATCATAGGCCTTCTTTATGTCAAAATTCACATACACTAAGTGCTGTCGTCTAACAAACGCTTTGCATATAGATGTTTCAAGGTTAACCAAATTATCCATGGTACTTCTGTTCCTACGAAATCCACTCTGATGTGGTGAAAAGTAGTTCTTTTCCTCTAGGAGAAACATCAAACGTCTGTTTACCATCCTCTCAAAAAGTTTACACAGGCAACTTGTCAGAGAGATATTGCTGTAATTAGAGGGATATTGCTGGATGAAACAGAAAATGTTTCACCCAATAAATCAGTAATAACCTGTATATCACTGATTACTGTGCCATTATTTTCCAGCAGGGACAGAGAATGAGAAGCATATGTCCCATTAATTTTATGAATTTTATTATGAATCATCATAAATTTATGGAATTTATCCCAATCTGCTTTTGAGCTAGTGGAAGATGTTATGCTAGAGACATACTTCCTCCAAGAATCCCTTTGGTTTGCCTCCTTATTCTTCTGGCATTTGCCTTTACTTTTTGAAAAGCAACCAAATTTTTAGCAGTGGGGTATCTTCTGAAAATCTCCCATGCTTTCTTTTGTTTTTTAAATGCTGCCTCACAATTCTGGTCCCACCAAGGTTTCAGATGCTTTGGGTGTCTGGTTGATGTTTTCCCCATTGTTTTTTCAGCTGCCTGTATGATATTGGAAGTGACAACTTCAACTGCATCATTGATATCAGCAATATTCACTGTATCCTCAGTGATGTTGGCTATAGAGGAAAAAACAGGCCAATCGGCTGTTTCCAGTTTCCAGCATGGTGGACGGGTTGTTTCACAGCTTTCTCTGCCGTGATATTTTAGAAATATTGGGAAGTGGTCACTAGAGAGTGGATTACATCCAACCTCCCATGAAAATGCTGAAAACAGGTTTGGAGTTGCTAAAGATAGATCAATGGCAGTGAATGTTCTTGTCAGGGCATGAAAATACGTCACTTCTCCAGTATTAAATAAATACAGTTGTGATTACCTATAAATCTCTCAATGGCTCTGCCTCAACAGTTGATGTCGGGACTGCTCCACATAGGATTGTGGCCATTGAAATCATCCAGTAAAAGAAATGGAGTTGGCAGCTGTTCAACTAATGCATCCAATTCATCCTCATTGACTCTGACATCTGGTGGCAAGTACAGAGAACAAACTGTGACAGTTATGCCAATTGAAATTCTGACTGCCACAGCTTGCAGCTCTGTTGTTATTTGTACCAGTAAGGATGGGATGCGATTGAAAACCAGTATAGCCACACCACCACTAGCACAGTTGTGACTATCATCATCCTTGCGTAAAGTCCAAATCCTTTTAAAGTAATTTTCTCTCCAAATTTCAGATGAGTCTCCTGGAGTGCCACGCAGAGAATGAGGTAGATGATGTCAAGTGTTTAATGTCAGAGAAGTTGTTGCGGAAACCACAACAGTTCCGTTGGATTATTTTATAATCAATTATGTGTTTGAGGCAGCATTCTTCACGACAGTGTCCCTCTTGAATTTCACTGAGGATTTTCCTTTTGGGGATGAGGTTGGTTGGGTCACCTCTGAATTATTTTCTTCATCAGAGAGATCAGAAAACTCACTCATGGCGTGAGTCTCTGATCTCTTTGATTTAGAGAGGACTGCTTTCAATATTTGTTTGTTGAGTGGGTTATTATTAGCTTTTTTAGAATCCACATTTCTAGTTATTACTCCTGTTTTTGATAGGAGTGATTTTGTCTTTATGTTCGCCTTTTCTTCTGTCTCTTTAGATTGAATTAGTAAACATTTAGCATGGCAAGTGAGAGATTCCTTTGGAGAAACAGAAATATCTGTCTGAACTCCACACGTTTTTGTAAATTTTAAAACTGCAGCAAATGTCTTCTGTTTCAACAGTAAACTCGAAGTGACCATGTGATGAGCCTCCAGGTAGGTAGATTGTTAACTGTTTTTACGCATTGGATTTCTTTCTCTCTCTCTGCCATGCAGGGCATTTTTTGAGTAAGCAGGATGAGCATCTTTGCAATTCACACAGCATGGAGTATTGGTACACTCAGTACTCTGGTGGTCTTCAATTCCACACTGTGCACATAAGTTTTTGCCTCGACAGGATGTTTTAGAATGTCCAAACCGCTGGCATTTGAAACAGCACAGTGGATTTGAAATATATGGGAGAACCGGACAGTGCAAATATCCTTCTGTAAGAAAAGATGGTAATGTCAGTTTATTAAATATCACGATTAGATGTTCTGTAGGAATTATCTTGCCATTTCAACAAATGGAGATGCGTCAAACAGCAGTAACTCCTTGATCTGAAAGGCTGATCTGAATATCTGATTCATCTTCAGACATCAAATCGATTTCAGATATCACACCATGTGAAGAGTTCAAACTTGTGTGTGGTATGATGGTGACTTGTACGTCTCCTAGAGACTTCGTTTTCAAAAGCTTTTCTGACTGTTGAGGGGAGGCTGCTTCTATGAGTAGATCTCCTGACCTGAATTTTTGGATTTTTTTAAGGTGCTCGATGTTCAATTCAAAGAGTTTCTGAATAAGAAAAAGAGAACGTTTAGAAAGAGGTGTTTCTCCTGTAGCATGAACGATGAGGTAAGATGGTTGGTTGGAGGAACTGACCTCCTTTGGTGGCAATGCATTCGTACATGTTTGTTTTGATTTTAATGAATCCATATTTAGAGATGAGTATTCAGCTCCTTGCAACCTCACCCACCATGGGGCACAAGGGGATGCCATCATATGGGAGACTCCCATAGACTGTCACACCAGGGTTTTCCAGGAGCTATACCCTCACAAAGCAGTCAAAAAGAGCACATCTTCTCTGATGTGTCTGCCTGGTCTGCATTGATCAATTGACTCCAGGCCAAGGTCAAGAATGACTCAACAACCAGTCGATTGACTCAAACGAAGCCTGATTTGAGCCTCCCATTTATCCAAAGCAGGGGCCAAAGCAGTGTGTTGGGGACGTTATGTTGCCCCTCAACTGCCAGAATACCCCTTTCTGGCATATTACTAGAATAACTAAACCATCTCTGAAAGGTCCCTCACCACAGACAGGAACCCACATCAACGGGTATAAAAAAAATGAACACCAAACATTTGTATTTCTCAGATTCTTAACTGAATACCTACTTTTGATTGACTAATTTAACTAAACTTGATTAACGATAATACAGGGGTATTATCGTCAATCAAGTTTTAATGTTTTCATTATTACTCTGCGATAATGTACAATAAACGACAATTTGAGCGATATTTTTCCTATTGTCAATTACAACTACTTTTTGCAGCTGCATGTCATCGCATTATTAAAGTTGCTCGTCAATTAAAAAAACTATAACTGTTGAATATTATGAATCAAATTTAATATTTAATATATATTGAAAGTTTTTCAGTATCTTGCGAAAAATTCAGATCAAAAAGTTCCTGTAACTCAATCAAAGATGACAGGTTTTTCGAATGAAGACTTTCAAGATCGATATTTATTCAGAAAATTTGTAAAATTAGAGAAGTTTTCATTAGTTAGAAATGTAATATGCTAGAAGATGAACTGAAACCTGTAAACAATTCATCTGAAAGTGATGATGTTGAATTGGAGAGTACTTTAAGCAACTGTGGACAATTTGATATAGAAATCTATAATGATGATCAACATGGTAAAATGATATGTTATTGCTTTTATTTTTATAACACAACATCTTTCAATTTGTTTTATAATTAAACAGTTATAAGTTTTAAAATCGTCTGTATAAAAATTTTGACATAAAATTAGATAATTAATGTTTCTTGCATTGTTAATGAAATTAAAATGGAAGAATACTTAAAATTTATTTTACTAATGCAGAAGTTTCTTTTTTGAATGAAAAATATTTTAATTTTTGTTTCATCTCTAATTAAAATTTGAATTTTGTCACTCATTGCATTACTCTGTGCACTTTGTCATTCTTGAATTGCTGATTAGTATTCAAAATCATTGATATCTTGCATTCACTTTGGACAGATAATGTAACTGCATGTTCGAGAAGCGTGATTGTGCTTATATAATTTATACTTAATTAATGGTTGCATTATAGTTTTTACAAAGAGAAAAATGCAACACACACTATAAACGTACCATATTATATTTTTCATAAATATTTACAAACAAAGAAAAAAACAACATGCAAAAGTTGAAGAATTTAATTAAGTCAGAAGAAATCATGGATAAAAATTAGAGTATTTTGCCAGAAGAATGATTCACACTAAAATCTAAAAAAGAGGTTAGAAAATATATTTCCTGTTTAACTTTTGTCTAGGTTAAATTAAACACGTTTTTTCATCTCATGTTAACTGTCTTTCATGACCACATTTCCATTTTTTTGTCTATCCTATCCCAAATTAATTGTTTGATGTCCTTTTTTCAAAAACTATTGACAAACACATTGCACTAATTGGTAAGGTTTTAAGCATCTTGGATGGTACTAACTTGAAATTACACCCCAGTAAAAGTAAATTCATATTGGAAGAAGTCTGTTACTGAGGACACATAATTAGGAGAGACGGCATATTGGAAGAAGTATGTTACTGAGGACACATAATTAGGAGAGATGGCATCCTCCGTGACCAAAAAAATGTAAGTGCCATACTTAACGTCAGCCCACCTGTAAATGTAAAGGAAATAAGGAGTTTCCTGGGAATGGTTGGTTTTTTCGTGTCTTCACACAAAATTTTGCTGAGATCCCAACCCCCATACCAATTTAACAAAGAAAGGTATAAAGTTCAAACTTCTATGCATGATGTAACAATAGCTTTCAAAAACTCAAACTTCTATTAACTAAATCCCCTGTACCTATTCATCCTGATTTTTCTGAACCCTTCCATATATATACTAATGCTTCGGAGTTATGTGCAGGCGCAGTTTTGGGACAGATGAGAGAAGAAAAAATTTTTCCCGATCAGTTATTTCAGTAAGAAGTTTCATGGGGCATAGCTCAGATATTCGACCATTGAAAAAAGTGCCTGCCCATTATACTAGCCCTATGGCATTTTAAACCAATGATCTTGGTCCAGGACGTAAATATTTATTCCGATCACAAGCCATTAACATATATCAAAACAATGCAAAATCACAATAAGAGACTAATGCATTGATCAATCGAACTGTCTGATTATAATTATGTGGTGGCAGCCGCCATTTTCGACAGCCTACACAAAGCCTACAATAACCTCCTCGAAGAAAAAGATTTACTCTTCAAAAAGCTTGCCGAATCTCCAGGGACTTTGGCACCCGCGTGCCACCACACACCCCAAGTACAGTCCTCTGCAGACGTAATTAACTCCTTGGGACTTTACCAATTTTTGATATTGATGTAATTAAACGTAAAAAATACTTAAAACTGAAAAAAAACAAAAGAAATGCGTTAATTTTGAAGAAAAAGCTTCAAATTTTATTTTCCTTTGTAAGCCTTTCTGTGAAATCTGGCACTGATGAGTCATTATTTACACAGCTGGATGACCTTGAACACAGATGGAGTTGGATTTCCCGGGTCATTCTCATAAAAGTCTCAGGAGGCAATGGGTTAATAGTAGGGTAAATACTAGCTGGCTGTATATTTTTAAATATTTTTAAAAAATTAAAATTTTTATTGCGATTTCCGACTCCCCCGACTTAATTAAACTTATATATAATAAAATCTATTAATTAAAGAAATTAAAAAACTATTGGAGGTCGTTTTTGATATCAGAAAGTAGCTTTAAATAACTTTACCGAAGTAAAATCCGTGCACTACAACTTTAGAACTATGAATGAAATTTGATATCAAAATCCCATTTAAAAACAATTAAGCGTTAATCGCACATCATTAAAGGTTGATTAAAATCGCGATAAAATTTCTTTGTGCGGGTAAAAATTTTTGAAAAAATTTGGAGACCTAAAAAACATTCCAAAAATTTAAAAAAATTCAAAAATGGCCTTAAGGACCGAGTTTTTCGTAACGCTATGTAACTTTCCCGAGATATCTCGAGCTTGAGGCTTAAGGTGCCTCTACGCACGGCCAACGATATAAGATACCCCAAAGAAAACAATAAAGCCGACGAAGTAATGGATAAATTGGAGAAAAACGTAAACCCATCTAATATCGGGGTCGGAGTCGAAACTATAAAGAAAATTAAAAACGGATTCACCATCAGCTGCAGCAATGCCGACGGAGCTTCTGGACCATCTCGAGAACTGAAGAAAAATGTAAAGAAGCGGAAATAAAAACACGCCCAGTAACCGTTCAATTACTGTGCTTTTTTTTTTAAGCCGCATTCATCTGAAAAGTGCGCGTGCATGTCAGAGCTGCACGAACGTTTTCCTTCTCCTCCTCGTGGATCCGCCGTAGACGACGTCGTCGTAGTCTGCCACCATGGTAAACAGAAACAGAAAGAGAGGAAAAATGAAAAAGAAAACAAAACTCCCAACAACACACCCCCAACGTGCGCCCATCAAGAAGCAGAAATACAAACAAATTAAAAATGAGCAATGCTCACCGACGTCGGTATAACGTCATCCTCCTCTGGAGCAGGACGCTGACGGCCTGGGTGATGCTGAGCAGGCGGTGGTCCGTCGCCTGCCTGCCAATTGTGGGCGCCGCTGCTGCTGTGGAATCGTTCTCCTCGTCCGAGCTGCAAAAAGGAATGAAACATCAGACGTCTGACATTCAGAGAAACGAACAAATCCGAAATTCCCGTCCGAATTGCCCGAAAAGCGCCTCGAAAGCCTCCATTTCTCGGGAGCTAGCAAGACAACGCGCCATTCTCTGCAATGGGTAATATTATGATCAATGGTGATGAAAATCTTAAAAAAAATGAGTTGACCGTTTAAATATAAAATTATAGAATTCATTACTGACAATACTAGTTGTTAAATCTGAAACAAAACAATTTGTTAGTTGTTCAACACATTACTGACAGAGAAGGGAGTTTTTGAAAACAAAATATTAAAAAAAATTAGCAGTTTTTTATTGTACTTCACAATGGAGGATCAGCAGTGTCTATTACTTTCGCGGGAGACAATAAACAACACTTTACTACCCTGAATTTGAAAAATAATACGATCCTGAAATTTAACAAATCTGATGTCAATAAGACAAAGTTGAAATTATTTATATCCAGTTGATATTTGATAAGTTTAATTTTTGCATTTACAGATCAAATTTCAGAAAATATAAATAAAAATCTGTTTTTACTAGTTATGTGCTGTATCGTTAAATGTATATCCGCAGATACAGATACCGTATCTGTATCTGAAAGTTGAGATCCGTATCTGAGATACGGATCTCAACTTTCATACTCAGTCGGCATACTACTCAGATCACCTAGTCTCAACCAACAACACTCCAAATCAGATAAAGATAATTGCAGAAGAAATCCACAGACATGGACTCGACAGGTACAATAATTACAGACTGATGCATCCGGCAACTGACCCCCTAAGGTTGATCTTTCCCCAGATCTGAAAATAAAAACAGGAATCAACATCTTTACCAATGGGTCCAAAAGCCCACAGGGAGTGGGGGCAGCCATGGTGATCTTAGACAACTGTAACAGAATAGTCTACCAGGCCTACTTCAAATTGGATTCATTTTGTACAATAAATCAGGCTGAAAGCTTAGCTATTCTTAAAGCCCTGCAACATGTCCACAATAATATAAAGGGCAAAACACAGCAGCAAATTACTATATTCAGCGATAGCAAGATGGCTTTAACCCAAATAAAATCTCTGAATACTAATCTAAAAATAATCAAGGATATCATCCACATGCTTACCAACCTAAAAAACAAATATACCAAAATCAAGCTACAATTAATAAAAGGACACTCAGGGGAAGCCGGCAATGATAAAGCCGACTTTCTTGCGAAAAAAGCCAGCAAGAACCTAACCAATTCTTCCTTCAACCTTGTACCTAGAGGATTTAATCCCGGGATCTCGAAAATCGGGATCCCGGGATCTCGACTACTTTTCAGTCCCAAAATTTTCGGGATTAAGTTTTCCTAATCCCGAGATTTTCGAAATTGACATCATTTTAAAAAAGTTGCAAAATAGACTGCATGAAGCGAAACGTTCAGTGCCAGTGCTTTTACAGAATTGCTTGCCTATCATTTTAATATAAAATATGAGAAATTTTATTCCAAGCAAGCAGCAGAAATTAACCTAGCGGGCTTGCGATGCTTGCTTGTAATAAAACTTCTTGTATTTTATTTTTGAATTTTCGCGGGCGCCAATCGATTTTCTGGCGCAGTCGAGAGCACTACTCAGTGTGTTTTACCTGTCAATGTGTCAGCCATCTTGTTTTGCCAGTGTGGTTAATATAGACCCGACGCCTCTCGCTTAGGGGGGTCGACCTTAGGTGAAAAGGTTACGACCCCCGCCTTGCCCGTGATCTGTCAGGATGATGCGAGAAAGTCTTTTTACATTTGGGAGTAGTGGTTTGCTGGATGCTGAGAGACTCACACAGAGACCGAATTTACAAAATTAACGTGTTTATTTTTAGAAAGGCATGCTTACAATGATCGAAACAATCAATTGTAGCCTTTACTCCTACAATCTCAATCCGTGTCGACCGGACTGCTTTCTTCCAACCTCCCCGTGTCCTCGAAGCTATAACTAGAACGGGCTTATAAGTATTTACTAACGATTCCTCCAACTTCCATCAAACCTAAACGCGTTTTCTCAGCAGCTGCATATATGTGCAACAAATTGAGAAGCAGACTTGGTGATGAGACACAGGATGCATTGTTATTTCTCAGATCATATTTTCGCAATTCAAATTAGAATGTTCCTATTAGATTAGTTTTCTTTATATTTAAGAAAAATGTGACTGATTAATATTATTTTTAAATACTTTTTGCTAAGAAACTTATCTTACTACCTACTTACTAGGTTGCTATATGAAAGTAGTCTATTTAGTCGATGTTAAGAGAGATTTTTGTTAATTTTCAATGTTTATTTGCATAGTTTGTTACATAAAGGTTTTTTCAATTTATGTGAGTTTAAAGAGATCTCAGTGATGCTTAAAAAAGAATAAATTTAACATGAAGACTGAGTGATTTTAAGTCTGGTTAGTCTGACTCTGAGTCTGATTAGTTAGAGTAATTAAATTAGCTAGGTGTATACTGTAAAATATGTTGATTTTTGTCTAAATTTTGATTTGTTGATTTCTGTAAGATTTTCTTATTTTTTATTAACCCTCAATACCGAAATAATCCCGGGATCGACTAAGTATAATCCCGAAATCCCGGGATTAGAAATAAGGACTGGGATCGAATTCCCTACTTGTACCCCATAGCTGGGTTAAAAGCCAACTACATGTGACCCTAGAAATAGCCCCGCAATAAAGGAAAGATATGTAAAAATTTGTTATGTTAAATCGTCAGGAAAGCAAATTATAAGTGTCGAATCGGCAACACCCAACTTTGACGTCGACGCACATCAAAAATTGACAGAAAAACCAAATTTTAGATATAAAAAGAAGAAAATTTAAAATATTAAAAGTTAAGACGCAGTTTAGAAAGCAAAACAAAACTAGATTAAAAAATGTCTAGATGAGCGAAGGTGTCATAGTCAACAATTAAACACGATCAGATTCGAAAAGATGATGTCGGATAAACCATCTCCAGCCGACCTTTTCCACAAACTTAACGAAACTCCATTTACACCTGGAGACAGGTGGATGACCAATTGGAAAACGGTGATGTAAGACCTATCTAATTGACAAGGAGCCGATCGCAAAAAAATATAAAAACGCAAAATTCAAGGACAACGGGACTTCCACTAAGACTTTTCCACCTAGACTACCTGTTGTGTTCGTTTGTCGACAGCTGTCGTGCTTCCTTTCATCTTTTGTGTGCTGTCACTTCAGATCTCGAACTTCTCACTCGACGCAGTCACGGGGCCAGCGTAGGACCAGATCGACACTGAAAACAACTTACGAAGACAACCCAAAGTTCTGAACTTAAGGACCTTTGCCAAAAAAATTATTTAAGCATTATCGTCCGGAATAAACGGTTTACCTTTGTAAACACTTGTCTTTGCTGCCTTTAAAAACCGCCACCCACATATGCTAAGACCTTAGACCATCCCGACGGTAGGGAATAAAAATCTCCCCCCCAATCGGCATTCTTACATACACGACTACACTGTTAACAGGTGGCAGGAGAGGTGGAATACGGATACAACTGGCAGGAACATCTTTGGCTTTTTTCCCGACGTAAAAGTAAGGAACAACATGGAACACTTTACACCGGACTTTCATACTACCCAATTTATTACTGGTCACGGTAATTTTAAACAATATCTAAAAAGGTTCTTGAGCAAGGGAAATGGCATTTGTGACTGTGGAGTAGAAGAAGAAACACCGTACCATGTATTGTTTAACTGCCCAAAACATAATCACCATAAACTCCTAGTGCAGAGGATGTACACACAGGGACACCATTGGCCCTGTAGGTGTAAGGACTTTTTATGCAACACTGAAACTTTCTCAGCTTTTAAAGACTTTATAAAAGAAACAGATCACAGTCCCAGTTTTTTTCTCTAGTCCAGCTTCAAGCCAACGACCATCTATTCCTATGGGGGCTCACAACTAATCTACACGTGCCCTCCTCGTGAAATGTGTTTGTATAATTTATTCTTTCTCGCGTCAACAGGGTTTTGACCCCTGCTTCTGTAAAAGGAGAAACCATCTAGGGGAATCTACCTCATATTACCTGTAGCAAGTCAGCTGTTAGATCTACAGACTTCCAGGGCAGTGAAATCACTGTGTTTGCTGTTCTGTTGTCACGATCTCTTCTCATTGTTTTCCGCCACAGTCAATTGTCAGGATAAAGTTTGTACCTCGCATGAAAATTTTTCGTTTTTTTCTTAATGTTATATTCTTATTTTCATTTATTATTATTTATTTTAATGTATACACTCCAAGGTTAGAGAACATGCTATGTATTATTATTATTATTATTATTATTTTCTCATTGTATTCCGCCACAATCAATTGTCGGGATAAACTTTTGTAACTCGCATGTTCATTCTTCGTTTTCCTCAATGTTTTACTTTATTTTATTATTACTATCATTATTATTATTATTTCTTAATGCATCTACTCCAATAACGGAGCATATACTCGGTATTAACTAGGCCTTGGCCCACTCTTTATATACTTTACTCTATGGTCTCAATATATGGGGCTCGATGCTGGCTGGCCATTAATCATTATTTCACACTTTCCTATCTTTCTTGCCCCATCTTCAACCAAAACCCTATACCTTCCCCTTCTTACTTCCTTTCAAAGGCTAAGCCACTGGTACCGCCTTCTTAACATTTGCAAACCAAACCAAACCCAGTCGGTGCCAGTGTGTGTGACCTTGGACTGATGGTGACGCTTTGCGTTAGTAATGCGATGTGTTTTGACTTGCACTGCGCGTGTTTTTGTTTATAATTTAGTGTGACACGGGACAGCATAGATTACATTTGTGTTTTTGGAGAGTGTTGAGTTAAATTAAAATAAAAACATTGTTGACAAAAAAGTTTAGTAGTGTAATATGGAAATATTTTACGATAGTAAATGATTTTCGCATGATAAAATTTTTACAATATGAATGTGCCAAATATGTGATTTTAAGAAATAAAAAGTGCATCAACTGAATAAAATTTAATTCTGTGATTTGCCAAGTGTCTGTATGAATACGATAAATAATTTGTGTTTGAATTAAAATCAACTAAATAAAATTTAATTCTGTGATTTGCCAAGTGTCTGTATGAATACGATAAATAATTTGTGTTTGAATTGAAATAAATTACTGACACGGTTTCAAAAATACCAAAATAAAAAGTGATTTGAATTGAAGTTATATGAAATAGGTAGCAATAAAATAATAATAAGTAATGAAATTCATTAAGATAAAAGATCCGTTAAAGATCCGCTAAAAAGTAATGAATACGAGTACGGATACGGATCTTTTTTCCCATCCGCGGATAGATAGGGATATCCGGCACATCACCAGTTTTTACCCATAAGTATTTTATACTTTTAGATAGTTGAGAAAATGTAGAAATCGAAAATGTAATCGTAGTCCAGCATATATATCGTAAAAATATAAAAATTGCATTAAAATAACACACTTTAATGAACGTCTCAAATGAAAAAGTAACTGAATCTAGTCCCGCCGCCATATTGATTAACGCGCGATCGATTCTGAGCGTGTCGCGTTGGATCAAATTAAATCAGTGTTTCTCAACGGGGACGATATCGCCCCCATGTGGGTGTTTTTCCATGTTGAGGGGCAATTAGGAACAATTTATATTTTGGGGGGCAAAAACAATTTTCTGGGTGATATATTAAAACATTATATTAAGAATAATTAGATACTTTATTCATTATATCGTACAATAATTAAACAAATAACATTATACTAGTCACTAGTCTATTAGATGGCATTAGCCTTTGGCCCTGGGCGTCGAAATTTTGAAGCGAAGGGGGCGATACTACGTTGAAGGGGCGACAATTTGTTAGGGTCGAGTTATAAACTCCATAACGTAACCGTATCCATAAATGTTTGCTACACTGGATATCTATAGCAATAGTTATAAACTACTGTAAGGGCTTTTCCGTATCCGTAAGGGAACAACTTTTCTTACGGTTTACGGAGCAGTCCATTGTGAGCATGCGCAAAATCATCTAAAGATATTGCCAGATCTAACACTATAATTATTTATTCATTTTATAATTTTTCTATTTTTTTATGACCAAAGTAATTCTTATCTTAAAATTTTATATTTTAGAAATAGAATTGTCAGTCAAAAGTTACTTTTCAATCAATTTGTTACTTTTTGCTTGATCTGGCAACAGTTATTACCATCAACTACGATTACAATTTGTAAGTTCTGCCATTTTTCGAGTGTTCAAACATCGATTTATTGTTTTGCCATTTTTAACTGCTTTTACTACGATGGAGAAGTCAGGAGAATATTTAGGTGACAATTTATTAATTCAAGCTATACAAGAATTTCCATTTATTTATGACAAAAGTCATACAGACTTTAAAGACATTAAAAAAAAAAGTAATTCATGGAAGACCGTGGCGGAGACTGTCCAATTGACAGGTATGTAGTCACCAAATGTATATAGAGTAGATATATATTGTACGGTACGTGCAGGTATTTGAAAATATAGCATCTTTCAGTGTCTGAAGCCCAGGCGAGATGGAAACTGTTACGAGAACGCTTCGGGAAAGAAGATCGCCGATATACCCCATCTGGGAGCGGAAAAGCCTCGCAGCCTGTATGGCCATTATATCAGTCAATGATGTTTTTAAAGAATATTGTAAAACATCGCAAGTAAGTATGCTGTAGTTGACTATATTTTGAAGCATTTATTACAGTGTTTCTCAACCTTCAGATGTCTGAAAAAGTTATATAGGCCTCAATTTTTTAAACCTGTGTAGGTATTACCATTATTTGGGACATACTGTCCCATTTATAACACAATAAATCTAAAATCATGCTTTAAATACACATGAAAACAATTAATTAAATTAGAAGTAAACTATTAAAAGTAAATCATCATTTAACAAAGTTTTAATCTTTTATTACTTTATGTCTACCTGCAAACCACCTGCTCCATCATTGCGGACTAGATGTGGTCCACAGACCACAAGTTGAGAAACACTGCTTTATGATATTGCACAGTATTCTCAAATAAATTTTTTGGCTTTCAGGACTCGAAGTAATTATGCACCATCGACCGATGTTGAAGCACTCCATGAGAGTACAAGTGTACTCCATGGAGATGCAGACACATCCCCATGGAATACACTTGATACATTAACGAGAGATGTATCAGTGTGTGAACAGGATGACATTTGTGATGGTGTTGCAACCTATTGTGATGGTCCATCAACTTCTGTAGGTGACATATCAACTCACCTGACAAATATGAAAAGAAAAAAAAAACAACAGAAACTGATAATGTTGAACTAGAGACAAGCATACTAAATACTTTGTCAGCTGTGTCAACCCTATCTAATGAACATTCAGAATCGCAATAGTGATGACATTTTTGTAGAATCAGTTTTTACAAATATGTCAGAATTAATGAGAAAAATGAATCCTAAAGAAAAAAAGGAGTTTAAAATATCTATTTTGGAATTTTTAGACAAATATGAATAAATTTGAACACTCCAAGAACTGTTGTTTTGTTTGATTTGGTAAACCACATTCATGAATATACAGACAGTATTAGAATATAAGTATATACATCATTAGTACCTATATATTTTAGGTTGGGGAAAAAGAAATCCATTATTTTTACGTTCATTTCAAGTCTTTATTTAACATGGTTCCGGTTGTTCGACTTGGATCAAATATGCACCATTTTGTTTTATAATTTCTTGCCATTTTAAAGGTAACTTCATAATTCCTCTCTCGTAGAAGCCCTGGTCCCTATTGGCGAAAAACTTGACTAAGTGATTTTCGCAATCCTCTCTTGATGCCAATTTCTTATCACCAAGGAAATTTTGTAATGATAAAAAAAGATGGTAATCGCTTGGTGCCATGTCTGGACTATAAGGTGGATGCATCAAAACTTCCCAACCAAGCTCCCGGAGTTTCTGGCGAGTCACTATAGATGTGTGTGGCCTGGCGTTGTCGTGATGAAGTACAACACCTCTCCTGTTAGCCAATTCTGGCCGCTTCTGATCAATCGCTAGCTTCAAACGGTCCAATTGTTGACAGTAGAGGTCCGAATTTAGTGTTTGGCCATATGGAAGCAGCTCATAGTAGATGATTCCTTTCCA